>NC_056726.1:1553603609-1553611109 GCF_019279795.1 Protopterus annectens
ACACCCCCCTACTTATATATTCTAACTCCGAGATCGCACAAACAGACACACAAGGCAAACTCACACCCACATGTTACAATCACTCACACACACACATCACAGTCACAACATACACTTATACACACTAAATCCCCTCACAAACACACTAAACACACTAAATCCCCTCACAAAAGCACTTACACAAACATACTTACCTAAACCGCAACAACAGAAGTGCTAATTCAATATTTCCAAACATCGGTATTTTTAATTTCGCTCTTCTGGTCTTTCGGTATTCCGGGGTTTCGGCTACATGGTCTTGAGCTTTTGAAATTTGGTATTTCAAAAGTTCGAGATTATGTAATCAAGCCATATATATATATATATTTGCAGGGACGTGTGTGTGTGTGTGTGTGTGTGTATGTATTATGTGTATGTATATCGACAGATAGATAGATAGATAGCTAGATAGATAGATAGATATACTGTATCTTCTTCTTCTTCTTTTCCGCTTTTTCCGTTAGGCCACAGCGGATCACCTTGTCCGCACATTGAATGGCAGTGGAGTTTTACGTGTCGAAGCTGCCCAGCCCCCCAACCTTCCACAGAAGGCACACTCACACACACACCTAGGGCCAATTTAGAGTGTCCAATCCACCTGCAGCATGTCTTTGGGATGTGGGAGGAAACCGGCACCCCCGAGGAAACCCCACGCACCACAGAAACCGGAGCACCGGGAAAGGAAACCCCACAGGAGGACATGCAGACTCCACTGCACCACCATGGCCGCCCATAGATAGATATACTGTATAAAAGTATATTTTTCTAATAACACATTTATTTATTTATTTATTTATTGACATTTGATTACCGGGAAAGTCTGACTGGGTAAGAGCTCATTTTCAGCCGTGGCCTGTATAGAAAAGCTCCAAAGTATTACAAAGCATTTTAAAAACAATAATTTTACAGTCTTTAAAAATGATATAAAACAACTACAGTTTAAATAATTATACCAAATTAGATATATGAAAACATTAGTTAAGAATAGATAAAAGGTATATGAAATGATTTAATAGTTCAAAAAATTTTAGCCAGTTTATGGAGAAATTAAAGGTATGTTAGTATAATGCAAACAGGAATTGCAATATGAATTTAGAGAAAAGCAGACTTATGGTATATTTAGAGAGAAAGCTAGGGGAGAGAAATTGATAGAAGTAAGGAAGTGAGTGTAGAAGGGGGAGTAAGGAGATGTAAGGTATGAATAGGTATTTGTTCACATTTAGGGATATAGTTTAACCTGGTGTTGATGCATAGACTTACTCATCTCCCTGCAGTATAATCCCATCTTTATCATGAAAAAAAAATCGTCCTGATAGTAGCAATATGCTAGATTTATTGCCATTTCTTTGAGTTGTGTTTTTGTTTACTTTAACTATTTATCATCTGACTGCCTAGCTGACCCTGTTCAGGAACTAAGCATTTCATAGGTGCCAGTTTTCATCCCCCCGTTCTCAGAAAGGTACGTGAAATAACTGTCACTGCAGCCTCAGCCCTTTTCCCTTCTCCCCTTACAATGTCTGGACAGTATGTTTTGTTTAACCTCCACCATTTAGGTATGCACTATAAGACTATATTAATTACCATACACCGATATCATTGTCCACACTCGTGAAATAAGAACAGCTGAAGAGAGACTGAAAGAATTTGTCCCATTTATTTAGGGTACATTGCTGCCTCATGTTAATGAAAATGAATTTACTGAAATCTTTGCATTATAGCAAACGCAGAATTGCAATAAGATACTCATTGCATAATGAATACCAGACGCTGAAAGAAAACGGAATAGACCTTATATTACTGTAAAAAAGAATAAAGCTGACTAGGCAGAAAACCAGATGGCATTCCTTTTTCCTTCTATACAAATAAGCAGGAATTTATAATGTTGGCTTGCTCTTCAGTTTACAACAAGGGGAGAAGTTTGTGTGAGTGCACTTGCCTGACAATACAGTGAATGATTTCAGGCAAAGGACTCGTAACACCTCAACACTGCTCTGAGTTAACTGCAAACAGGCACTTCCAGGTAACAAAATGGAGTTAATGAAGACAGGTTATTCAGTATCATTTATCTAATCTCTTTTTTCCATTTATAATCTTTCATATTGGTTTTGGCTTGAACAATATTTCCCTTTGGGAGCTGTTAAACCACATCCATGTGCACATTTACCTCACACTCAGACACAGTTCTCCTCCTTTTAGTAATTCTGTAATACTTACACATACACCCTTGTCTTGTGCTGCAAACTGTATCATAACATTTAACTGAGCATTATGCTTTATAGTTCTAACGTTGCAAGATTGTGTACCTTGGTCTAACCAAAGTTCTACATCTGTATACAGCACTTTTTGCAATGCTACAAACTCTTTTGTGCTTTTTTTAAATGATCTTGTTATTGGTTAGTCTTTTGTAATGTTAGTCTTATTTATGCAGTACTACTCTTAATGTTAGTTACCTTCCCTTCTGGTATTACAAAACTGTTTTCCCCACCTAATTATACTTGGAAGTGAGATACACCATGAGATGCAAATCCTGCGTAATGTTGCTTTGTTTTTTTTTTACATTAAAATGTGGGAGGGGTTGTATGAGACACTTACCATACTTTTTGACTTGTCCTTGTGTGCATGATTTTTTATAACTCACCTGGAAAAGATTTGTTTCACAAAATAACACCTAGTACAGAACCTATATGGATGCTGAGGTGACAGCTGTCCATCAAAATGGCATAACCCTACCCCAAGCATCAAAGCCAACATCAAATCTAAACTCCAAAACCTTATGGCAACTCAGCTCATTTATAAATTTTGAAAGTATGGCGGAAATAACATGGTCCTCTACCCTTCCTCGAATGTCGCAACATGCTGTTTAACTTTGGTCTGTGAAACCCAGCAAATAGTGGCAAATCAGAAAGTTGCCTAAATCACCACATTGTCATTATGATGACATCAGCGTTCATCACTATATTACCTGTAGTTAATTAGTCATTTGAGAGATATACACTAGAATATAATAACTACATAATTAGTCATTATTTAGCAACAGACTAAATAAGCTGTAAGGTTTTACTTACCATTTTGACCCAATACAAACTGATACACATCACAATATAGCACTACTCATAAAAGGAAACCAAAAACAACCAATAGTTAACAGTGGATGGAAGTAGGGTGGCTAAACTGTGAAGGCAAGGTAATATGACCATTTTATTGTTATTGGTATACTTCACAGGACTCTGCTGTAACATCAAATCATCTTTGTTTTTGCAAGGTTTTAACAGTTTGAGCAGAGTATCTAGCTATAAATCCTGAAAGTCTGTGGAAGTCCCAGGTAAGATCTCTTGAACATTCATTGCAACAAAACCACTCCTAACATTAGAAGTGTATTCCAGTTTGTACTTCTTGATTGAGATGTAGACCTGATATCACATTGTTCCTTCAAAATATAGCCACCACGTAGACTCCCTGAAGCAAAGCTATAAAGATAATAGCACCCTTTGTGGAACAAATTCTTTCTTATGGGTCTTTGATTTTTCTATAGAATCATAACAAGACCTTTTATAATGATTGATCCTATTTAAAATTGTTAATTTACCAAACAGAATACTCATTAGGAACAAAGAGGGCAAACATAGTTTGATTTCTAAATTCCTTTATTGAGGATGTGCAAGCAAAGAGTTATTTTCTTGGGTCCAAACAATGAAAAGCCATTCAGTTTGGTTCTGCAGAAAGTAACTAAATGAAACAAACTGTATTTTCTGATTTAAGGTAATATCCAGAATAACTTGGAATATAAAAGATGGATTCATTAGCAAATGCCATTCTAATATCAGTAAACACAATGTAAGGCTATTACAAACTGCAGCTCTGAAGCTCTTTTGGCTGAGGGCACAGGCACAAAAACAGCATTTTTTTTTTTCAAAATATTTAATTTAAATCTTACATTTATCAAACGATAGGGGACTATTTCAAACAATTAACTGCAAAATCAATACAAATAGTAAGTAAATAAAACTTAACTGAATGCAACTTATTTCTTTATAAGGTATGTAATATCTTATTAATATTCTAATGCCTTAATAAATGAAGTGTTATGAATGTATAGTTCCACAGAATAATTTGTTTTCGAACAATAATGAAAGTCTGAACCAAAATTTGGCATTTATAGATGGTTGTTTAAATCTGAATTTGCTTGTATTGATTTCATATTTATAAACAATAGTGGTTGCATCTAAAATTCGGGAAAGGAAGGAATAAAATGTTTTCAGTTTCTTGCAATAGTTTTCCTTGCCAAAGCTAAAAGGCATGAAACAAGATGAAATTATTTTTATTACAAGAGGGAACTGTGGCATTAAACAGGAGTAAATATTTGTTCAGTTTCAATTTATCTGACCATAAAGCTTGGGAACATGATTGAAATCTACTCTAAAACTGTTAGAAGGCTACAGTCATACAACACATTCTCATATCATTATAAACTAATCTGGACATTCTCAAAGAGAACAACTTTATTGTGCATCCACTCACAGTCATTGTGGCATTTGTGTGTTGTGTTAATGTCGAATTCTTATTTTGTGTCCATTTTTCTGCTCTTATCCATTTGGACATTCTTGTTTGTGTTTATTTTTTCTGGACTTAGCAGATGGGGCATTCCTGTTTTGTGTACTGTTTTTCTAGACTTAATCGGGTGCATTTTTCTGTATTTACCAACTGGTGTATTTTCATTTTGTAAACCATTTTTCTGTACTGAGCCTTGTTTGGGGTACCATGTTTTTGACTTGTTGACTTGGGCATTCTTCTTTTGTGTACCGCGTATGAGGCATATTCTGCCCATCAGTTTTAATTATCATGCTACATTTCCAGCAAAAATTATTTTCTTTAATAAACATGACCCAGTTCTGTTTGAAGAAAAGTGCACACCATAAAACTATTCCCCAAAAAAAAAAATTCTGGAATAAAGAGCATATATTTTATTCTATACCTAATATTCAAGACTTATCTATTTCATTAGTATTTGGATAATTAGCTTGATTAAAGGTGTTCCAATAGGATGTAGATGTTGGTATAACCAATTGGTGTGCTAAAAGTATTTTATATAATTGGGTAAAAGTAAATTAAATGAAACCTTGTCCATTAATATTGATTCAATATAATTCAGTAATGCTGAGTAAGTTATAGTTTCTATTTATTTATTTATTGCTTTTGTTTACTGGGAAAGTCTGACTGGGCAGAAGACCCATTTTCAGCGGAGGCCCGGGGAGAAATGTTCCATTTTACTGAATGAGTAGAAGGCAGTTATACAAGACTTACACAATAAATGCACATACATATATAGACTACTAATGATATGACAATTAATTAAAAAAAAATAAATGTACGTACATAGAATAGTAAATGAACATACATGCAATTATAATGATATGACTGTTAATGAAAACATAGCAGTTTAATGAAGAATATAGTAAAATGTTAGCTAATATCAAGCTTACAAGAGTCTAGGTGGGAGGTTGGCATTATGGTTATGGTGTTTAACTTACAAACATAAAGTGCAGGGTTTGATTCTCACATGGGGTAATTGGCTAGGCTGAAAATGGCCCACAAGGGCAGTTAGCCTAGTACTAATCTATGAACCTATGAACCAAATAGAATCAGCTAAAAATAAATATTGAGTAGGGGACAGTGAAGTAATTACAGGATGAAGATGGTTACAAATTGTGAAGGAATATTGAGGAAGTCCATGTAAAAGGGAGATAGAGAGGATAGTCAGATAGTTAGAGATTGTGAAGAAGTAGCTGTATTATGAACAGTTACTTAAAAGAGTCATGACAGAAAGGGTTTGGAGATTAGGCAGGAGTATCACATGCACAGAACTGTCAACTGAGTAAGTAGGACTTTAGATGAGTTTTAAATTAGTTTAATGAGTATTCTTGTCATAGTACTGGTGGGATGTGGGTCCAGGAATTAGTGAGGTGGTGGGACAGTAGTGATTTGCCAACAGAATTGTTGGGTTTGGGTGCATGTAATAGCTATTTGTCCAATGAACAAAGCGGCCTGGAAGGGTTATATATTTGCATGAGGTTGGTGATGGATAGACAGTTGTTAAGTTTATGCACAATATTATGGATTTGTGGAAGTTGTGAGTAGGTTAGATTACTGTGGGAATTATTTCTGTCATAATTGCATCTTTATAGATAAAATCTGCAAGATACTTTGAATATAAACTATCAGGTCCTTTGAACTATTATTCATTCTTCTAGATTTAGATCATGTTTGTATTTAAATTTGTGAGCAGTTTTCCAAGACAAGAACTTTAAGGGTTGGGAGGGTGGCTTAATGGCTAAGGTGCTTGCCTTACAAGCAGAAGGTGCAAAGTTTGAGTCTCACAAGGGATAATTGGCTAAGCTTAAAATGAAAACATAAAAACATCCAAATACATCAGCCGCGCCCTCCCACTCTTTATCCTTTACATTTTATTTTATTCATTCCAGCAACTTCTTTTTTCTTTTTTCTCCCTCCTTCCTGACCTCAATTATAATCAAATCAATTACAAAAATTAAACTTACAAGAGAATAAAGAATAAAGAAAGAAAGCAGCAAAATCATTGAATACTATTAATATATTAGTAATAGTACTAGTTTCTTAAATTAACATGTAACATTAAAACAGACAACTTTATTACATTTATGGAAAAAATTTATAAAAAAAATAAAAAAAAAAAAAATTTTCATGTCCAAATCCATCATAAAGATAGTTATTCAAAACATGTTTTACATTACAACAGTAACCCCATATACCTCATCAGAGCAGCAAGAATATGCAGTGATGAGACTGGGTTTAATAATGAAATGTGTCTTTTAATGAGATTAATAGAGGGTAATGGAAGAAGTAAGAGGTTTGTTCATACAAATTGCAATGAAAGTGTGGAATAGAAAAGGGCGATTAGTAAATACTACCTATTGCAAACCACATTTTATTAGAAGGCGAAATAAAAAAAAAAAGAAATGCTGGATTGTAAACAGTGCCCTTATATTATGAACAAAAAGGGTTCTATCTTTATAAGAAGTGTTCTATATGTGCAATGATTCTTCATTGTTCAAGATGAGTTTTAAAATATAGACATTTAAACAGATGTTTATGATAATTGATGAATGGGTTAAATGTTCATTTACTTAAAATGACTCACAAGGGCAGTTAGTTTAGTACTAAACTATGAACCTATGAACTATGAGGAAGTCAAGTTGAGAAGTAGGCTTTTTCATTCTTTGTAGGAAAAACTAAGTACTGAGGGAGTTTAGCCTTTTGGTGAAAATTAAGGTGAAAAACTATTCTAAGAAACATCTTCAAAACATGATGAGAGACTTACATAGGTACTCATAACAGGCATGCTGACAAGGTTGTACACTAAGTCTTTATAAAACAAAAAGACGTTTTCATCTTTTATCGTGGAAGATAATACAGTACAATATGGCA
>NC_056726.1:1553618609-1553798609 GCF_019279795.1 Protopterus annectens
TCAAATAAATCAAGATTATGTAAAATGATGTGCAAATATATTGAATGAAACCATCAAAAACCGGCATAACAAAAACGTTAAAATAAAAATGTAAACACAAGTGTAGAACCTTAAATAAAGCAAGATAGCGATGTAAAACGACATGTGCAAAACTACTGAATAAAACCATAAAGAACAGATATGATGTTCCATTTCTTTTCTGACAGTGGGAGAAAAAGGCAGAAAAAATATCCTGATGTCTTTTAACAGAAAACACTTGAGCGCAAATGTTATTTATCATAAACCATTTTCAAAATTAGTGGTTTTTTTTAAATGTTCCAGTTCCTTAAGCAGATATGTATAGTTCCAGTCGAATTGAGTGGAGGTCATAAGTTTTTTTTTTTTTGCTAAGAAAGATAAAAAAAACAAAAAGCAAACTCAGATGTTTTGTACTCATTCATTTTTTACAGCAGTATAGTATTCTTTTCTACTTCCATTTAAAAAATGTGATATAATTAGAATATGTAATAAATATACATGAAAATAAAATATTTCCCTTCCTGCATTTTGGCCCTGGGAGCTCACTCGTGGCTCTGATATAAATGAGTTCACAATGTTAGACTGAATTCTTGGAAAAATATTAATTTACTGGGTATAATTAGGTCAGGTCACATGATGTAGGGCATCCATGGAGGATTCAAACATAGTTCTTCAAATCTGCATGTTATTATTACTCCTGGCTATGACAGAATTACAATCTTGCTGTTGAAAATAGAATCTTTTGTTCACTGTATCTTTAAAAATTCCTTAAAAATATCAAGACTAAGGTTTCTGCCACCTTCATTAAGAATGGAGCTTGACCCTTCCTAAAACTCATTCTAGGGTCTTAATATCTGATTCAGCACCATTTCCGTTGATAGGTCTGATCCGGGGTACCTGAAGAAGAGCCCTACATACACAGTCATCAGATTCTTACATCTAAATAGTTTAATTCAGTTCCTACAGCAGCTGGTGAGATTTCAGAAGAAAATAAACATTTCCCTCAAATATTTTGTTTGGCAAGCAAATAGACACACCATAGAGCACAGACTGCCAGAGGTACAGATGGAGGGAGTGTATACTGAAGGAAAATGTGACGGAACTCCAGAGCCTTTCCATTCTGTATGTTTCTGATAGTTCCTGGTATCTGCAGATCAGACATTAGCAGTTGCAGGTAGAATTATAAAACTGTTTTCCATATCTTTATCAGAGTGGGCAGTTCAAATGTTAGACTGCATTGCTTTCTTAGGCAACATGCTTCCCTTACATGAGCATTCTGATTGAAGCTGCTGTTTACTTATTCCGCATATCCATTCATTCGTTCGTTCAGCCATTTCATTTTTATTTATCTAGTTCACTGTCTGAATTCAAAGCATTTTGCCAGACTGAATGAAACTGTACTGTCTGATATTCTAACTATAATGGCCGAGTTGTGTTTTTCTATTTATCTGTTTACCATACTTTGTTTACACCCTGTTGTTTTCCTTTCTTAATGGCTGAGGTATCCTGTGTAAATAAAGGTATTGAAGGCTCTAGGCCATAAACCCACAGAAGTGTACTTGAATCCTATAACCACAACTCACATACCATGTAACCATGGGCAAATCACTTAAGTTCTGCACTGGATTTGATTGATACGTGACATAGTGACTGAATGATTATAAACAGATTACTTAACCTTCCCCTGTGTTAGAGCTTTCATGGAATGTTGTCTCAACTTTGCATCTTTGTGTGATTTCTGGTTAAAGCTGCTGAATATTGTTGTTGTTTGTCTTTCGTCTTTTTCCCGGTAAGGGGTCGCCACAGCGGAACTCCGGTCAGCTAATGATGGGCAGTAGATTTTTACGAAACGCCGAGGTGCTAGCTCAATGCCCAACCTTCAAAGTAGGCATGCCCATTTACGCATGCATGTCTTTCGAATGCTACCCAACCACGGGGAGGACATGCAGACTCCACACAGAAGGCACTCCCAAGCCAAGCCGAGAATCGAATGGGAGAACCTCTTGCTGTGAAGTAAGAACACTACCTCCGTACCATCAAGGCAGCTCCTCCGTACCACAGTTCATTATTACTAAGCTGATAAAATGTTAGTGAATAAAAAAAAATGCAATGGAAGGTGTACTTCAAAATATATTATTCCAAAACAGACAGGGAAAGGTGTTTTCTCACAATGAAATTTCTCTGAAGCATTACCTTACTGTTGATTTGATAAAAACCAAAGGGAACTGCATATTGTCAATGTATTCCAGTGTAAGATTTGAACCTAGATTGCTTGTCTCTGGCTAGTTTCATACTCATTTCAATGTCATTATGTTCATTTTGTTCTATCTATGACAGCGGACAGCATGCAAAAGTAGTCAATGTCCTCATTAAAATTATTATCGAGCAAAGCTTTTTCAGTGTCACACCTACAAGTTGTGTATCATTCACTCTAGTGGAGCTCTGGAAGTTTTTACTCTTAACTTCCAATGATTACACCCTGACCTTTTTGACTAAACTCAAGTTATGACCTCATATTTCAAACAAATGTTCATATCTCTGGAGTCTTAAGGGTTAATTAAGAAATGTAAATGACAAACTGTTCATCACAAACAAATCTTTACAGTAGCAGTGTTCATTAGGGTCTATGTCAAACTGTATTTTATGTCATAATAAATGCAGTAAATATTAATTTTGTAATATTTTTAAACAACTTACAATATCTCTGTAATCACACAAGCTACACATATTAACTGATTATTTATCTAGGCAACACTATGCTTAGAATCCTACAGACCTTGGTTGTAGATTGCCCTCTTCCACATCTGAATTACTCTTGAATGCTACTAGCAAGAGATGCATATCTCATCTCTGGTAGTGGCTCTCCTCCAATATGTTATAATTGCCCTGATCATCTAACAGAAATATATCCCTTGCAGTGTAACAACGCCCTCATAGACCTCTGCTACAGATACATGCACAACATGTCCCTTATCGTTTCTGTTCTACTTGTGTGTCTTCACCACCCTTTGATTACCATGACCATTTAAAACAAACAAATTCTTACTCTGTGTCTGCTACGTCTACCTGTCCACAGCCATGGTATTCCTTCCTCAATGGAGCAAAATCTAGGTATGAATGAAGTTCTCAGCATGTATGTTACTTTTTAATGTGGTCACTGAGTCTGGCAGATAGCATTTGTGACATGCATAAATAATTTCAACACTAATTATGTCTCAGAGGCACTATGACATAGTCAGGGAGCACAGGAGCTATACCTGTGGTTAAGTGACAGGACAGTCAAACTAAAAGGGGAGGGGGACAAATTTATTTCTGCTTGTTAACTGCGGCTGTCATATTATGGAGTGGGTAGTCCATCTGACTATCACACATAACCAAACATGTAATTGTCTTAATCCAGGTGATCACTAGGTGAGATGGACACCATTAGTGCTGCTGTTAGACATCCTGCTACATAGTAGGGTCATAGGATTTGTCCACCTACTGCTGGTTAGTTTAGTATTACTTGGTCTTCCCCTTACATGTCTAAACTGAACTGTAACAACATGCTTTCCTGTAGCCGTCATTTGTACTTCTGTCATGTGACTCTCTTTTATGAGTCACAGCCAACTCCTAGAGTGGCCCTGTGCACAGCCACTGCTCTCCACAGAGTGTAAAAGCCAAAGGCAGAAACAGAAGTAGCCGTTAGGCCTTTCTTTCATATCACCCTTACACATACTCATACATGTAAACATCTTATAGCCTCCTATCCATGAACTACATGTCTTTAGTGTGTGAGAGGAAAGCAGAACACCAGGAGCAAACCCATGTGAACACAAGTGCATGTAGACTCCATACAGGAGGCACCCCAGCGGAGAACTGAACCAGAGAACCTCTTTCTATGAGGCAGCAGCATTACCTACTGGACCTACTGGACCCTTAATCATCTGCATGGACTCTTGCAGTTCATCTTTCATTGCCACAACGCACTCTGTGCTATTACCAAATTTTTGTAAATTGATCTACAGGGAACTAATATATCACTAATGACAAACATGTAATTAAAAAAGAAAAAAAAAAGCCTCAGGTATGTGGTAGATCTTTTGAGCTCTGCAATTCCAAAACTTCAGTTAAGAGCAATTCCAGAGAGCTGCTAACAGCATACAGCAAAACAATATAAGAAACATGAGACAAAAAGTGCACCGGCACTTAGCCAAGTAAAAATATATTTCTTGCTACATTTGGTCACTGCTTGAATTATCTCTGAACAGGTATGTATGCAAGTTTTCTCTGGTGGCAGCTTCAACAATTTATTTTCAATGATAGGATTCACTTTTTTTCTTGTTTTACTTTTATAAAGTGTAGCTTTGCTCATGTTCTGTTTCTCCCAAACTGGTTTTCCTCTGTGTTCTCCTCAAAATGGAGAACATTGACATTTGTGCTGTAATGGAGACCTGGTTTAAAGCAGCAGAAAACACCCTTGCACTACCAGGCTATAACTCATTCCACACCTTTCGGTCCCGAAACATGGACCGAAGCTCCAAACACAGTGGTGTCTCCATATTCATAAATGATATGCACACCTCCAGACTTGTAGCCCAGCATAACGTATCTGAGATACTTCAGGTACAACTAACATTGGGTAAGATCTCTCCCTCACCCCATACTAAGCTCCTCGGTGTAATAATAGATAAGGATCTTCACTTTGATGTCCATATCTCTCAAACCATTAAAAGGGTACATAAAAAACTAGGAACTCTATACAAACACAAACAGTTCCTATAAGGTCAAGCACAAATCACCCTAGCCCAAACACACCTACTGTCTACTCTGTTGTATGCTTCCCCAGTATTAACCCACATCAAGAAAACAGATATGGACAAACTGGACTCATGTTGCAACAAAATAGCAAAATTCGCAAATAACTCCACATTTAGAAGCCATCACTGTCTTGCCCTAAAACAGCTACAGTGGTTAGAACTCCCAGAATTAATTAGTTACCACCAACTAGTCCTCACCTACAACATATTAAAAAATCCCCACAAAGCCCAAGCCTTAAATCAACTACTAAACCAATACGTAGTAAACCGTCCCCTGCGGTCATCCAACAAAACCATATTCTGTGTATCTAAACCTAACAATACTGCCGGAAAAGCTCTTTTCTCTTATTCCATCACCAAGAAATGGAACAGCCTCCCCCAGAACATCACCTCAGCTCCATCTATATCGCTATACAAAAAACTACTCAAGTCACACCTCGCACAGTCCTGGCTATGTCCTTGCATTACTTAGATGCACACTCCTCCCCCCCACTCTTACTACCCCATATTCTCACTCTTTACTGTCCCTACAATACTGTACTAACAATACTCCCATGAGGAGCTTCTGCACATAAACCGTTATGTTTTGTATTTGTATATTATCTCTTGTGAGATACCTCTTTCACTGCATAAGCAAGTAGGGAGTATTTCTCTCCCAAATACTCCTATCCAATTTCAACTATATGTACACTATGACTGCATAAGCTTGCATAGAACAAACTATTGTATATATACATTTTTTTATTGCATTGTATTATATATCCTTTGTCTATATATGTTGTAAATGTTTATATATATATATATATATATATATATATATATATATATATATATATATCTACCACTGTACTTGTTTTATGTGGAGATTTTCTCCCTGGGCCTCCGCTGCAAATGGACCTTGCTCCATTCGGACATTCCCGGTTAACAAATGTAAAATAAAAATAAAATAAAGATGGCAATCCAGGTCATAGCCTGCTATAGGTCCCCAACTATGTCCCTAGACTCTCAATCCATGTTCCTAAGCACCCTGAAATCTATCAAGGTCCTACCCAACACTCTCTTACTAGAAGACTTCAACTACCCCTCCATCAAGTGGGAAAACTACTCAAGCACCAATACACTGGCCCAATGCTTCCTGGAATTCATCAATTCCAGTGCCCTGGACCACTCATTCTGACCCTCACTAGAGGAAGCAACATCCTTGACCTGGTTATTACTAACATGGGTGACCGTTGCTCTACACCAATAGTCAATCCCTCCCTGGTCAGATCCAACCATAAACTAATCACTATGGAAATCCACATCTTACCCCCCCCCCCCTCCACAAAGGTAACCACCTTGAAAAACTTCTCCAAAGCTGACTTTGGACTCCTATAAACAGAGGTGGCAAACTTCACGGCACCCATGCCAATGGAAAATAGCTGCATGATTGCCGAATCATACACCAGTGCACTATACAAACATGTACACAAATACATGGAACTAGCCATACCCAACAGAACCAAGATGCTCTCCTCCAAAAAAAGGAAGCCAATCTGGCGGTCCCCTGCCATTAATAAACTGTACAACAGAAGGAAGAAACTGTTGCAGAAAAAGGTGAAGTCTCAAGACTGGAAAAACTCCCTTATTAGCCTCAACAAAAAGTTGAGATCCCTTCATCAAATCCTCTAAAGCCAGCTATGAAGGCAGAATTGCAGCAGACATGAAAAACAGTCACAAAGCCTTCTATAGCTATATCAAGAACCTCCACGGAAATACCCAGATTTGCTCTGAGATACTGCACAATGGTACCTCCTATACTGAGCCAACAGATATTGCCAACATACAGGCCGACAGATTCAGTGCCACCTTTACCCCCCCCCCCCAAAGACCAATCACAATACCAGAAGAATGCCAGGCACCCAGCATTAATGCAGCACAGGTTAAAGCTGCATTGTCCAAGGCCAAGAATACAGCTTTCATGGGACCTGATAATATCCCTGGCTGTGTTCTACATGAACTGCAAAGCAAATTGGCACCACATCTGTGTGTCCTGTTCAGTCTCAGCCTCCCCTCAGGCTTTATCCCTACCGAATGGTGCACTGCTACAGTCATCCCTCTCCATAAAGGGGGAGCGACTACAGACCTTGGGAATTATCACCCCATTAGCCTGACGAGTCTGATATGTAAAGCTATGGAGCGCATCATCATGGACCTGATTAACAAAGATATAGGAAATCTCCAAACTCTAGACCCCACGCAATTTGGCTTTGTGAAAGGGAGATCATGCCTGCTCAACCTGGTTGACTTCTTTGAGTCAGTCACCAGGGCTGTGGATGAAGGTAAGGCAGTGCAAACAGCCTACCTCGATCTGGCCAAGGCCTTTGATACCATTCCTCACTTGGGAGTTATTGATAAACTCACCAAACTTAGCATCAACCCCTATATCACTAGGTGTGTTGCAAACTGGCTCACAGATAGAGCACACAGTGTGAAAGTAGCAGACTCCAAGTCAGACGGCTGACCATTCACAAATGGAGTCCCATAGGGATCTGTCTTGGGTCGTCACCTGTTCGGCAGCTACTTCTCAGAAGTCCAGGCTAACACAAAGGGACTCTGGATGACAAGGTTCACAGATGACTGCAAGCTAGGAACCATTATTAACTCCCCAAGTGATGCAGACATCCTATAGAAAGGCCTCACTGAGACCAATGACTGGTGTCGAAACCATGGCCTTAAGCTTAATGCCAAAAAGTGCATCGTCATCCCCTTTGGTAAAAACTCAGTTCCCACTAATTACCACATCGATGGGAGCCCAATGAACACTGAAGGTGTTATAAGAGATTTGTGGACACAGGTTGACAGCAACCTCTCCTTTGACCCCCACATTGCCACTGTAGTCAGAAATCCTTCTATGTGGCACATCTCATTACTAAGGGTTTTGCATCTAGGAAGAAAGAGGTCATAGTCTCTCTCTACTCTTCCCTCATTAGACCAGTCATCGAGTAGAATGCCCCATTTGGCATGAACCTCATTAGACACCTGCAACAGCTGTAGAGGCCACAGAAGTACCTCACGAAGAGGATCATAGGCATTAAACACATGTTCTACATGGACAGACTCAGAAGACTCCAGCTATTCTCTGTCTCATATCGCCTACTTACAGGTGATCTCTGCTTGACTTACAAAGCCACATCTGACCCAACTCTGTTGGAAATGCTACATTTAAAGAAATCCCAATCCCTCTGCACAACATGCTCCGGAGACCTCAGCCTCATGACCACAATCAACAGAACATGCTGGAGGGACAGGTTCCTCACCCAGAGACTGCCTGTAGTCTGGAATAGACTTCCCATACATGTCAAGCAGAGCACCTCGCTGACCCACTTCAAGAGAAATCTTGATGAGTGGATGGCTAATAGAAAGTTCACCCTGAGGATCACTCCAGCGGCTCTACTTGATAGAGTCACTGGGAACTAATGTAGGGCGGCACAATGCCAGGACACTTCTATGGGGTAGGCTTGTAAAGGTTCCAGGGCCATTAGCCTAGTGCACACCTATGAACCTATAAAGGTGTTGTTTAGCAGTACTGGCTTTGAGATTGCTTCATCTCAGTGAAAGATTAAACCTGAGACAGGCACTTTGAAGAGAGTATTGCACTATTTTACTCTGCACCTTGCAAAAAAGTTGTTTTAAGTTGTGCATTTTTTTGTATTATATTTAGTTTTCTTTTTCATAGATGTTGCAGTTTATTTGGCTTTGGTTTTTCAGCATTTTGTATATGAAACTGTGTCTCATTTGTTTTACCTTCAGGGTGTTGTGTGCTCAAGGAAATAGTACAAGGCTGTTAGGATGTGGGAAGTTATGGTTTGAGTGAGGATAATCAAAGCTTTGTTAGATGGGTAGATATGCTAAGAACTTGCGTTTAAATATGATCCAGAGTGATATAAAACAGTAAATTAACAGAAGTAGAAATACTGTAAGAAATGCAGTTTAAACAGACATTTCCAGAACAAAAACAAGCAGGATATATTTCATGGAAACTATGACCTGTACTTTTTTCAGTTATGGACAACAGAAGACCTTCTTTTTAAGTAAGAAATGTGGCTACCATCTTTCCTTAAAATGTTTCTCCATAGGCCTGAATGACGTTAAGCCTGATCTACCCTACTTTGCTAACACTGCGATCCTCTCAAAAGTAAAGGCAGGTAGTTTAGAAAATTATTGGATGGCATATAGGTAAGCTGCTCTTACAAAGCATTTTAAGCCTAGCCAATTTTCCAAAGCTGAGAATCAAATTCTGTACTTTATGTCTGTGAAGTTGTTGTTGTGTCTTTCAGCTTACCCCAGTTAGGGGTTGCCACAGCGGAACTCCGGTCCGTTAATGTTTGGTAGTGGATTTTTACGTGCCGAGTTACCAGCACTGACGCACAACCTTCAATGAAGGCACGCCCATTCACGCACGCCTCCACACAGAAGACGCTCTAGCTGAGAATCGAACGGGACAACGTCTTGCTGTGAGGTGACAACGCTACCGCAGCACCACAACACCTTAATCATTATGTCGACCCCAACCTACTGATGGACATGTGAAGGGAAGGAAAAAAGGGCAGATGGATGGGTAGATTTTAGGTTGGATCCGACAGAGAAAAAAAACATGCTATGTCATGTAAAACTATAAGTGCCTCTTACAAGTTATTTTAATTATAAAATATGAAAATGAAATTGTAGAACTCCACTTTTCAAATGCCTGATAATTTAAATAATGTAAGGGCTGTTCTGAGAATATGTTACACAAAAATTTTCCATTTGCAGTTTCAAGTTTTTACACACATCCATCATCTCATCAAGTTCCAAAGCACTGCTAACTACATACTGCTTAATTCTCTAGAGAAAAAAGGAATTTTGAAAAGTAGGCATTATAAAAGAAAACAAAATCTAGATGCATAGTTGATATACTTATCTGTCTTCTGATTATTTAAACTGTGAAAAGGAAGTGTTTCTTTAAAAAAATATGGAGGCAGCTCTATTTCAGGGGTGTGAGATGTTGAAGAGCATATGGAAATAAACTTAAGACTTTCAATTCAAAACTACTACTGCAGACATACATTGGTTGGAATCCAGTTAGGTTTCCAGTCTCTTATAATGCAAAGCAGTTGACTTGTAAATTAAAGATCTCTTTGAAATCCATTTGTTTAATCTCACTGTCAAACTTATTATTTTCAAATGAAAGCATTTTAATAATGCCACTTAAATGCTGTGTTTGACTTTCTTTTGGATTGGTGGTTATGTTTTCAAACACTCGTGGATAAGTTTGGTTAGGGGATGAGAGTCATTTACCTAAAAATCAGCACCCTAAGGTTTTTCACTATTGTTTCAAAGTATTTGCATTGAGGGAATTTCCATGTGTGCTCACCATGGCATTTTGCATAAAGCATACAACAACAGTCTTGAGCTCAATGCTTCTATTTGCATACTGTTTTGTGTTGAGGGAAAAAATGATCTGATATGGAACACTGAATGATCTGAGAAATTGAATGAAAGCTGTATCTTGTGTCCCACTTTCATTGTTACATCTATTGACAGAACTTTATGGCAGCAAACTGTATGAGCTGGTCTCCCTCTCTCTCAAGACAAAGCATTTAGTGTACTGCTTGCAAAATATGATGATCTCGAGTGCAAACATAAAGAAATTATTATTGGTATGATGTTTTTTTAAGTTCTGGAATTTATTGTGCTCAATTTGAAGTGTAGATTTTATGTGTAACATTTATAAAGCAGTTTCTATAGCACAAAGGGTAGCATGCACACCTTTGTTGCTAGAAGATCAAAAGGGTGTGGGTTCTATTCTCTTCCCAGGAAGGTGGTACTGACAGTTCAGTACAGCATACGAGAAATGCTGCATTTGTGAGTGTGGCATCCTTTGGATGAGATGTTCCACTGAGGCTTTATATGCCTGAGCTGGTGGTAGTTCCAGTGAATATAAAGGATTCCAAGGCACTTATCGAAAAGAGAAGGGGAAGGTCCCTGATGCCCTGGCCAAATGTCCTCTAGTTAGTAAGAATGGCACTTCAGGTCTCGCCTAAAAAGATGCCATTGATCTAGTTGGACCAACCCAGTCAGAAAAATGTAAATAAATAAAAAGGAAACTGTGTTAGGATACCTATGGCACTTCAAGATTCATGTGTTAGACAGTATGTCTAAAATAACATAAACAACAACAGGACCAAGGCAGTGGTAGTGCAGGTAAATCGTATTGACATTTATATTCAGTAACAAGCACAACATTTTTATCTCTAGGCCATATCAGGTGTGCTTGTGTTTTTGTTCTAGTTAATTACACAGTAATTTACTCAAGCATTATGCTGATAGATGATTTTTTCTTTCTTTTGGAATATTTCCTAAGTAGTAAAAAGGAAGTTAAGGGGCATTTATTCACCTTTGTAGCAATATGTAGTCTAATTTGGGTAGATCAATAGAGAAAGTGAACATTTCCAGTCTCAGTAGCTCAACAGCTGGCACACTCACCTTTTAGCTCGACAGCTGGCACACTCACCTTTCAGCTCGACAGCTGGCACACTCACCTTTCAGCTCAACAGCTGACGCACTCACCTTTCAGCTCAGCAGCTGGCGCACTCACCTTGCAGCTCAACAGCTGGCACACTCACCTTTCAGCTCAACAGCTGACACACTCACCTTTCAGCTCAACAATTGGCACACTCACCTTTCAGCTCAACAGCTGACACACTCACCTTTCAGCTCAACAGCTGACACACTCACCTTTCAGCTCAACAGCTGGCACACTCACCTTTCAGCTCAACAGCTGGCACACACCTTTCAGCTCAACAGCTGAAAAACTCACCTTTCAGCTCAACAATTGGCACACTCACCTTTCAACTCAACAGCTGACACACTCACATTTCAGCTCAGCAGCTGATGCACTCACCTTTCAGCTCAACAGCTTGCACACTCACCTTTCAGCTCAACAGCTGACACACTCAATTTTCAGCTCAACAATTGGCACACTCACCTTTCAGCTCAACAGCTGACACACTCACCTTTCAGCTCAACAGCTGACACACTCACCTTTCATCTTAACAGCTGGCAAACTCACCTTTCAGCTCAACAGCTGGCACACTCACCTTTCAGCTCAACAGCTGAAACACTCACCTTTCATCTCAACAATTGGCACTCTCACCTTTCAGCTCAACAGCTGGCAAACTCACCTTTGGAGCAGAAGAGATACTAAACCAAGGCCACATCTGCCTGAGTTCACTGTAGCTCAGATGGATGTAAAAGACCCCACAGCACTTATCAATAAGAGTAAGGGAAGTTCCCTGGTATCTTGGCCAAATTTCCCCTAGTTAGTATGAATACCACTTTGGGTCTCACCAGCAAAGAGGCCAATGGTCTGGTGGGACTAACCCAAACAACAAGCTGTGCATAAATAAAATTTCCACTACTGACAACATGGGATGCCATTTCATTGCCTGAAATTCCACCAGTGGTTATGAGAGAGAGTCAACATAGCTGACAAATAGTCCCATCAACAATAAACATACAACACTGTAGCTGTTTACTGGTGGTAAACATATAAACCGAGGGTTAGCATAATGGTTAAGGCAAAGGATTTGATTCTGACCTCTGGTTATTGGCTGGGTTATAATAGGATTTGCCTATCATTGTACCCCAAGAATAGGGAGGAGTCATACCTCTCAAATGTACAAATTTTTGCAGAATGTCCAGATTTTTGCCTCATATTTTTGGTCCATTTTTCATAAAATTGTGGTTTTCTGGCAAATTATTGGCAAATCATTAAATATTGAAATTAGAAAATGTTCTTCTCCTTTCGGCTTTTCCTGGTTAGGGGTGACCACAGCAGATCACTTGTCTGTTCATGATTGGTAGTAGAGTTTTTATGGTGTTGAGTTCCCAGCCTGGCACCCAACTTTCCATGGAAGGCACACACACGCATGCACTCATGCCTAGGGCCAGTTTAGAGTATCCAATCCACCTACAGCATGTCTTTGGGATGTGGGAGGAAACAGGAGCACCCGGAGGAAACCCACATGTCCACAGGGACGACATGCAGACTCTGCACAGAAGGCACCCCAGCCAAGGATTGAATTGGAGAACCTCTTGCTGTGAGGCAACAACGCTAACCGCTGCACCACTGTGGCCACCCTATTGAAGTTAGAAAATAATGACAGACAATTGAGTTTCAGACTTCAAACCCTTCAGAAAATTCATGCTAATGCAAAATCTGTTACTCTAGCAACTTTCTAAGTTTGTAAGAGCAATATTTAAAAATTGTCCCTATTTTTGGGCCTTTGCCTCACTTTTATTTATGGCTTTGTCCAGATTTCTTGATCTAAGAAATTGAGAGGTATGGGAGGAGTTGCTTGTTTACACAAGTTTGTCGACATTTTTAATGCAGCACATTGATTTGTGACGCAGCTCCTCACGCTGTTCTGTGATCCCCATTTAGCACAAGCCATTTCATATTACACAATGGGTTGAGTAAATTATGTGAAAGTGAATGCACTGTTTGTCAAGCATGTTTTTCCTTTCTATCAGCAGATCTCAACATGACAAGTAATACGTGTTATTTTTTTGTAATTCTGAGACCCATATTTAGGAGTCTCAGAATTACGATAGGGAGCCATTAAGCTCATACAGTCATGATTTACACATATCCGAGCAACTGCCTAATAGTGACATAATCTACTAAATAACTTTGAATACAGGGGGAAGTAATTCTCTTCAACAATCTGTGCATAATAAATCTGCAAAAAGAGGCCAACTTCTGGTACTATCTTTGTAACCAAAGGTTGCTAAATTATTGCTGCTGCTGTTATAATATTTAAAAACATAACTGCACTGGACCTATGTCAGGTAGACAGCTTGGCGTACCAGCTGCATGTTTATCAAATACTGAAAGCTGGAGTTAGAATTCAGGAGTAGAGCAGAGCTTGGAAGAGCTGGAATTCTGTCATGAAAACATATGACAAATATAAATGAACAATGAGTGGATGGGTTTGGTATAATAGTTAAAGTGTTTACCTCTCACACCAAAGGTACAGAGTTTGATTCTCATCAAAATCATTTGGCTAAGCTTCCAATGGCCCACAAGAGCAGCTCGCCTAGTACTTAGCTATAAACCTATAATAATAATAGCAAGGTACAACACAAAAGTCTATTAAAAGCAGTCTAGCACCTTGGTCACAGATATAATGGGATTACATCCACCGATGGATACAAATAGCTTAACTATTAAAATCAGTAAACCTATTAACAATTAACTAACCTAGTTAAACCCTTCCAATTAAAATCAGTATTATGACCAATGGGTCTTATACAACTGAATTTGATAAAATGCATGCTTCCTTCCTTTTTAATATATTTACTTTACTTTCATCAACTATAGCCATGCCTATTTAACACAAAATTGTAGCTTTCTTAACTTTTAATAATATTATCATGTTTGTCCCTAAAATGAATAGTAACAGGATTTTAATTCATATTAGACGCATAATTGATGTATTTATTTTAGTACTTAATCATCATCAACAGGATTTTAATTCATATTAGAGGCATAATTGATGTATTGATTTTAGTAGAGTCAAAAAGCTAATAAAACAGGATAAATTCCAATACTACCAGTCTGCCCTAGACTCCTCCCAACACAGCCCCAAACAATGCTGGTCCTCCATAAACTCCATCCTCCGCCCAGGTAAAGTCAGTACCCCTCCTCCTAACATCCCTCACTCCTCAGAAAATATTGCTTCCGCATTCAACACACACTTCACACAAACCATACTATCACTAGCTAAACAACACAACCCCCCTCCCCTCCAACCCACACCTTCAACTAGTAATATCCCCACTGCCTTCTCTTTTTCTCCTGTACCTACCTCCAACATAAGAAAACTCTTAACTAAACTTAAGCCCACCAAATTAGCAGCAGACAACCTCCCAAGTGAATACCTACAAATCGCAGCTGATGCTCTGGCCTACCCAGTATCCATCTTGATTAACCGATCTCTGTCAGAAAGTTACATTCCCACACTGTGGAAAGTATCACATATAATTCCCCTCCACAAAGGCGGACCCTCCACAGAACTAACCAATTACTGCCCCATAGCTATTCTCTCTCCACTCTCCAAAATACTAGAGAGATGCATACACTCTCAGGTCTCAGACTACCTCCTTACTAGCAACCTCCTTTCCAATACTCAGCATGGTTTCCGACCAAGCCGTAGCACCACCACTGCCTTACTCTCCTTTACTAACACTATCCTTCAGCATAAAAACAATGGCTATCTCTCCTCTGCTACTTTCCTAGACCTATCTAAAGCATTTGACATGGTCCCACACAAACAACTTATCTCTGTCCTCAATAACCTATCCTTCTCTCAATCTGTCACCAACTGGTTTCAGAGTTACTTGTCTGACCGTCAACAATCCATTGTATGGCAGAATGACATATCTCCCCAACTACCTGTCTCCACAGGGGTTCCCCAAGGATCCATCCTTGGATGCCTACTCTTCTCTGTTTTCACCAATAATCTAGCCTCTGCCACCAAACATGGCACACTCATACAATACACAGATGACTCAACCATCATCTGCTCAGCCCAGTCCCTACCCAAACTGCAAAAAGTCACACAGGAAGCCTTTTCCTCTGTTGAAACTTGGTTATCCGATGCCCAATTAATACTCAACCCAAACAAAACTAAACTACTCATCCTCCAACCCACCAAACATACTCAAAACAACTCTCACTTTAACATCACAGCAAAAGACAACACCACTATATAGCCAACTGAACACACCAAATTGCTAGGAGTGGAAATAGACAATAAACTAAAATTTGACATTCACATATTCATGACCATAAAAAAGTCCACAAAAAACTAGGAGCGTTATACAGAAATAAACAACTTCTCACCAAAGCAGCAAAGATTTCAATAGCAAATTCCCACCTTATCTCCACCCTACTTTATGCCTCTCCAATATATACCAACCTAAGGCAATGCGATCTAAACAAGCTAGAGACCTGCTACAACAAAATCGCCAAATTCACCACAGGGGCATCCTACCGTAGTCACCACTGTCTCTCACTTGCTGAACTGGGCTGGCTTGAACTCCCTCACCTCCTTCAGTGGTATCAACTCTCACTCGCCCAGAAACTAGTAAACCATCCACTAAATGTCCCATCCCTCCAGAATCTACTCCAACCCTATCGCACCACCAGACTACTAAGATCCAGCAACAAAAAATCACTTGCAGATCACTAAAGCCAATAACTCTGCTGGTGAAGCACTGTTCTCTTGCACCATAGCCAAATTATGGAACTCCCTCCCACCCACAATTACCTCCGTACCATCATGCACCCACTTCAAAACTTTACTAAAAGCGCACCTAAAAACATGCTAGCTATGCCCTTGCAACTCCCACTCTAAAATCACCCACCCCATCCAACCACTACCTTTCTTTCCACTCCACTAACTACCTTGATTATAGCAAGCTCAGATGCTCATAAGCCTAGTACTTATTATACAGCAGGAACTTCTTATTGTAACATTTGTTAATGTCTGCTATGTACTTCACAGATAAAGATTCTAGTTGTCTACTGATGTACTATGTTCTTCATCTGTTAATATGTTGTAAGTAATTGCTATGTTATATTGTTAATCGCTATGTAATCCAATGTAACTACTGTCTGTTTATTTTAACTGTGGAGCTTTTCTCCCCGGGCCTCCACCTACGTCCAGTCAGACACTCCTGGTCAACAAATGTAAATAAAATAAAATAAATAAAATAAAATAGTACTTAATCATCATGGTGCATTAAAGAAGCTAGTTCTCCAAAAATACTAATTCAGGGGGGGGGGGTTGTAGACCCATGGAATGGACTACTAGAATGAATGGTGGAAAAAAAATCCAAAGAGTCATTCAAAAAGCTTTGAGACATGTAGATATATGGAGAGTGGCAGGAATAGAACTACATTTAGAATGTTAGTTGTACTTAAAGAGCAAATTAGGGAGAACCATTGAACCATTTTTCTGCTAAGCGAATGTAGTATATTGTTGTCTATGATTTCCATTCTCTCCCCACTGATTTGCAATGGGACTTTGGTCTGACTGGACAAAAACTCGTTCATTGGGGGCCTGGGGAGAAAAGCTCCACATAACAAGTATACAATGTTATACATTAATATAAAGAATAAAAGTCACATAAAATAACAATTGCAGTACAGACGCATAATAATAAACAAAAAATAAAGTACATGAACTTAATTCAAATCCTACAGGATTAAACTGCTTGAGTACAGCAGTTTTCATTGATCTGGAGAAGAAAAGGTGCGTAAAACAGTTACTTGTTTTCTTTTGCATAGTATTTTGATTTGCTTTAATTCATTTTTACAAAAGCATCAACATTCTTCTCTCCATCTATGAAGTTCTGTTCACCTTAAGAAATGAATTTATGTAAAAATGCCTATTAAAACATGGAATATCTGACCAATTGAAATGAATGCCCAAGTTTATGATTTTACTTTCATTGCAAAACTAATTCTTAATTTTTGTGTTCACAGGGACAGCAGAACTTGCAACGTTTGCAGACCCTCGGCAGTTTGATCGCCCCTTTTCGACATTATCGTCTCTGACTGATTCACGTTTTTCTGATCCACGAATGCATTATCCTGCTGCATTCCCTTATTCACCAACTCCAGCTACAACAGGAATTGGTGGAATTAGTATGTCGGGCATGCCTACCACAACTAGATACCACACTTATCTTCCTCCACCATATCCTGGGTCAAGTCAAAACCAAAGTGGACCATTTCAGACAAATGCCTCACCATACCACCTCTACTATGGTACAACTCCTGGATCATACCAGTTCTCCATGGTTGCAGGAGGTGAACGCTCACCAACAAGAATGCTTTCATCTTGCACAAGTGCAGCAGGGAGTAACCTTCTGAACCCCAGCCTAACCAATCAGAATGATGTTGTAGATGCAGATGGAAGTCACAGCAACTCACCTACATCAATGACAACCACAGGGAGAATAGATGAATCAGTATGGAGGCCATACTAGACAAGCACATACCTTAATATTCTGGCAGTATTTTAAAAGGCTGGATTTGTAAACAAACGGATAGCTTGATATTATGGCAGTAATTGAAAACATTGGATTTATCTTTTTTTTCTGTAATAGAAGTTTTATAAGTGGCATTAAGTCACAGGACCAAAGAAGTTACTATGACTTTGAAGACCAGAACAGCCTCAGATTAAAATTCTTAAGATAAATTCCAAAGAACAAGAAGAAACTGAAAGCTTCTGCTTATAAATAAAACAGCATTTTAAGTATTTTACTTAAATATGCATTTTTTTCTTATGATTGTAATTACAAAATACATACAGATTCAGATGTGTTGTTTAAACACATTTAAATACAAAACATGATCAGTGTAATATAATTTTTAAAGAGAAATATTCATGTAGAAGAGTATTGTAGCAGTCTATAATGTCCAAGAATATGAAGGGACATTAGTGAATAAAATATTGGCCACTAAGAGGCATGTAGTCATAGAAATACTAATATAAATATTTTATTTCTTTCTTGACAAAATATTTGCAAGACACAGTTATCAATTTGAGAATTTTAATACCACTCATTTAAAAGTTAGAAGAAAAATATAACTTCTTCAGTTTGTGAATAAAGAAACCAAAGTATAATTCATTGCTATACAGAATGTTTAATGATGTTTCACTTCATGCATTTATTTTTAAATACTAATGTTACTTTAAAGTCTCCCATAGCCAATTTTAATGGATTATCACTTTAAAGAGCATTGCAAGGCAAATGTTATTGACTATTGTTGCCTACTTTAATATTAGTTTTCTGTAAATTATATTTTAATTATGAGAGAACAATTTTTACTCAATGAACTTTTTACCTGGTTGTAGCATTTTTGCGATTGAAAAATGTCTATGCAAATACATAAGAGAAAATATTCTTTAAGTATTTATATTTATTGAACTTTGAATTTGGTACAGTAAGATACTGGAGTATTAAAACAAATCTTTCACATCTTTAGAAAAAAAATTCCCAAGTCTAAATAAGATTGTACATTTTATTATATGGACTATAATAAGTCCTACTTGGAAAGACGCACATGTCATTTTATTTAAACTATTAATTATCATCACATGGATATGCACATGTACTGATATGCATATCTCTTTGATATCGTTGGATAAATTAGAACAAAGCTGTCTAATATCACTGAGAAATCATAACAAAGGGACAACATGTCTGCTTAAATGTTTCTTGTACTTTTTCTGTAGTTTTCAAGTTTTAGCATCAGAATTATAAATGCTGAAACCACAAGGAGTTATATGATTTTTATAACAGTGAAACATAATGAATGTTCATTATGTGCACTTGCTGTTTGTATTATTTATGATGTTTTTTATGCAAATTGATTTAGGTATTGCCAAAATCATTTGCTTTGCACTGTTTACTTTTTAAGCATTGTGTCTTGTATAGTTTCTATTTGCCTATTTTTTTTATTTAACCTGTAAATATTTTCCCTTGATGCCAAAATGCTTAACTTAATGAAGTCTTTTTTATGCTGTATGTGTATCAGAAATACATAGAGGAAAGCATTCATATTATGCCTTGTGGTACTTTTTGCTATGCAGGTGATTGCTTCACAGAAACAAAGGAAAACATAATATAAATAGGATACGTGGCACTATGGCTTCTTAGATGTTATGAATATATCTGATATGCAAATAATCCAATATCACTGAGGTATTCCTAATCTCAAATGCCATTAAATTTTGCTTATTAACAGGATCAAATTATGTCTCTGAAAGAAGGCTTTCTGACTATTTCTATTTGTTTTAAAGCTACCATCTGTTTGGAGCAGCACTAAGAGATATATAGGCAACATTATAATGATCCACATTCCAAAAGAACTTGGTAAGGATTAACATGTTACATTTAGCAGCATTCCCATGACTGAGTCCAAAACCTAGGACTGCGTTAGTACCCGTCAGCATTTGTTAATGGGGACTGGAAAGCCATATACCTCATTCCAAAAGGGGAACTGAGACTGCAAAAAAAACACTTTGGGGATCTATAGTGATATTTACTGCCAAAGTACAGCCTTCAAGGAATGGAGTAACCTATTGTCTATGGCCTTTTTGATCAATTCGCTGGCTCCACCTAAATGAGGGGCTCTGTTCTGCAGGCCATACCTGATACAGGTGGAGCTGCTGTGCAAGACAGTCTAATGACAATGCAGCATCATATGTATAGAAGCTGCCTGAAATACCAGAGCTGCGATCCAGGTAGAGCTGTGGCATCAGGCAATATCATCTGGAAACCTTTGGATAAGACTTCACGATGCTAAGAGTGAGTATTACTACCAAAGAATTTTTCAGAATCTCATTACCTGCTCCTAGCATAACAGCGCTCCTCACCACTTAATACCTTGGCATGATGAGGTGTACTCACACCCCTTGAATAATGTCATTCTTAGGGTGAGGAAGAATTTCAGGTTTTGATATAGCAAGGCAGGACATCAGAGGTTGTCTACTATGCTACCCTGAACCTTTTGGAATCTGTCCCTTGTGTTCCATATATTTTCTGCATTTTAAGTTTTTTTTGTAACCAAAAAAAAAAATTTACATAAGCAAAAGTATAGATTCTAGATACCTAATAATGTGTTAACTTCATTTCTGCACCACAAGTGTTTGGACCAGAAGTTAGGCCCTTAAGTTTTACCTCAGTTACTGTTAGTTTTCTGAATTTCAGTCTTAACTGAGCAAGACAGTTATAGTTGCAACAGCTCACTCTGAATACCTGGCATGTGCTCTATTCTTTCAGTACCAAACTGGAAGTAGACCAGACTAGAATGAATAGATTCTATGCTTCTGCATGTTAAATTCTAATCTTAATATTCTGCTTACATCACATTGCATAGCAAAGACCTGTAGTCTACTTGTCCAGTCTTCTGCCAATTTGCAATTGGCCTCACGGTTGAAATTTGGCCAAAGATATTTACCTTAAAGCTTAATATCCCATTTCTTCCTTCTTTAACTGAACAAATATTCACTGTTCATATTTTGACATTCAGGAAGTGAATGCTAATTCACAAAATCATCATTTTACTGGCACCTGTGAAATAAGAAACTAGTGGAGTGTTTCTCTTTCTAATATTTATTATATGAGCATCAAACAATAGAGAAAGAAATGTGAGACTGAAAAACTGGTATGATTTGTATTTTGAAATTTGTCCCAGCGTTTTAGAAAAATAAAAAAATTAAGAGATCGGGCTTAAGAAGTGTGCTTTAGATGCAAACCAGGAAACCAAAATACTACCTTCAAACTGCAAAGGGACTGACTGTTTCTGCCAGCAAAGAAATATGAGTGATGTATATAAATACATGTTTCTACATTTTGCCATTTCTAAATGCATCTGTATATATGAAATGACAAAGTGTAGTCAGGGGATACACAGCTGGGAATAGGAAAACTTCCCGTTCCGTGCTGTATTCTCAGTGTAGCGCGATCTCGGAGTTGGTATATTTAAGTAGGGGGTGTGCAGGGGTGCTAGCCCCCCCTGCATTACAGCCTTCTACTTCATTTCTTTTTTTTTTTTGCTATGTTAACAGATCGATCTTTTGAAATATTGAGCATATGCAGTTCGATATTTCAACAGTTCGATCTTTTAACATGTAACTATATATATATATATATATATATATATATATATATATATATATGTGTGTGTGTGTGTG
Source organism: Protopterus annectens (assembly GCF_019279795.1). Taxonomy (NCBI): domain Eukaryota; kingdom Metazoa; phylum Chordata; order Ceratodontiformes; family Protopteridae; genus Protopterus; species Protopterus annectens. Next base: position 1,553,640,226 of record NC_056726.1, read on the forward strand.
TGTGTGTGTATGTGTGTGTGTGTCTGTATGTGTATGTATATATATATATATATATATATATATATATATATATATATATATATATCTATATGTGTGTGTGTGTGTGTGTGTGTGTGTATGTATATATAGATATATATATATGTGTGTGTGTGTGTGTGTGTGTGTGTGTGTGTGTGTGTGTGTGTGTGTGTGTGTGTGTGTGTGTGTGTGTGTCTGTATGTGTATGTATATATATAGATATATATATATGTGTGTGTGTGTGTGTGTGTGTGTGTGTGTGTGTGTGTGTGTGTGTGTGTGTGTGTGTGTCTGTCTGTTTGTATGTATATATATATATATATATATATAAGCTGCAGCCTTATAAAAATGTTATGTTTCATGTTAGATTGCCAATATTGACCAGTTTACATGTAGGTTATAGCTTTCAAATGAGTATCTCAAATTCTTGTTTACACTGAAGCAAAGTGTGCCATTATTTTTTTTATTTTGTTTTTGTTGTTTTTGGAATTGCCTAAATGTTGAGTTCAGAATCACAAAACTGTAACTAAAAGAAAAACGTTGTAATAATAATAAACAAAGAATCCCTTGTATATAAATCAATTTTCAGGTGTCATATCATATACATTCACTGAGAAGTTACAGCAGTTATTAAAACAGTTCATTCAATGTACAGAATCATAATCTGTAAGCTAGGGGTTGATATTTCAGTTTCACAAAGTGGATTTTTCCCTTGTTTAGTGGAACTGTTTTGCCCAGGATAACCCAAAACAAAAGGTTGTAAGGTATGGAAACCAATCAACAAACCAAGCAAACAAAACAAGTCAAGGACAAAGCCAAGATCTCATTGACATGTTTTTAGTATTATTGTTTAATTTGGTTTTGTTATGGCTTGTTTGCTGAGTCATGGGGATGATTGGTTAATTACACATTGCCAGTCATTCCTACCTGGTTATTTAATTTGTTTGAGAATGTTCTGTTTTATTCTGATTAAGTCTCTAATTCTGGAAGACAAAAGTACTCAATATAACATTTATTAATGATATCTTGGCTTAGTCCTTGGTGTGTTTCATTTGCTTAGTATTCACAAGATCTAATACTGGCATGCAAATAATTATCTTACTTTATGGACTCTGATAATGAATTGCATTGTATTTATTAGATTAAGTTTAAATGTTATGATAATAGCACATCAAACTCATACTGATGTTCTGCACAACTTAAAACAAAGTAAGCTAGACGACAAAAGTTTAATTTTAAGTAAAATTTTCCATTTTGTAACATCCGCATATCACTCAACATGTTCATATGTCAATTCTCTTGCAAATGAACGTGTTTTGTTCATACACAGGACTGTGCAATACATCTTAAAACCTAAAGTATAACTTTTTAAGTTAGTATACATTTCTGTATATTATAACACCTGGATAAGATCTTAGGACCACAAGATAAAGAACACAAACATAACATTAGAGAAAGCCCCATTAACCATGCAGACTGTTCCACTCAAAAGTGTCCTGAATATGAAACTAAACTTTCTTTAAACTCTGGATTACACTGAAACCATTTACCTTCTAAAAGCAGATAGTTTAAGCAATATTAACTGTAAGTTTTATTCTATTTCCAGCACTTCAGCATCACATTTAAAAACTCAGCTACACAATTACTGAAAATGAATAGCTACTTTCTTTCTGTGACAAAATATGTAGACATAATTAGAAGAAACAAAAGTCTACAGAGTTGTGATGATGACAGAATATCACCACATTTTTTACATTGCAATATAATGTATTTTATAGGTAACCAATATTTTTTTCCCTAGTTTATTTCATGGGTAACTGTCAGAATGCCTAAAATGGGGAGATGAGCTCTTTTAAAACTAAACAATATTTTTTATGTCAGGAATATTTACCAGTGCATACCACATCCTGTCTGTGTCTGCTTAATAGGGTATTCCATATTTGTGCATACAATGAGGTATGGAAAACAGTTTGCTATAAAACAATTAAGAAGATGATAGTGACATAAACTGTTGAAAATATTATTTCCTTACACTCTTGCATTTATCTTCCTTCTGTTCTTCTTTACCCACATTTTATTAACCAGCAATATAAGACTGAAGAGGTTATTCTGCTGCTATATGGAAAACAAAGTAGTATAGGACATAGATGGCAATAAAGAAAAAAAAGTTTAAAAATTATTGCAAAAATGTTCTGTGACACAGACTCAGAAAAAAAGGAAACAAGCATGTCCGCAGAATAGTAGCTGTAAGAGTGGAGCAACTGAGCACGTGCATACACACACACACACACACACGAACGCAGACACACACACACACACACACACACACACACACACACACAAACGCATGCACGCAGACACACACACACACACACGAACGCACGCACACACGCACACACACACACACACACACATGCACGTGCACACACACTCACACACACACACACACACACATATGCACACACACACAGACACACACACATATGCACACACACACACACACACACACACACACACACACACACAAGCTCAAATAAGGGGACAATGCAAATAATCCTTGCCATAGGTTAGTTGGGACAACCTCTATAAGGGAAGTCCGTCTCTCAGTTATGTTATAGTGAGAGCACAGAATGTTCTAGGGAAACCATCAGAGAGAGAGAGATATATTGTAGCTTGCATACATGTCTATCTAGCATGTCAGCTATCCTGCAAAAGCATGCATCTCTTAGGGAAATGTAAAAGACTGTGTAAAAATCACTCCAGATGTCTTTTAGAGTTTATTCACTCAAAATCCTCTTGGATACTGATTTTTCACATGTGAGCATATATTACATGTCTACAATAGCCACAAGAACAGAAACAAACTTCAACATGATAAAGCTTTCTTACAGGTTATAACTGTATCCTTCCCTGGCCCTTCTAGAAACTCTGACAGTTTCATAAGGTCTGGTACAGTTTCACTGAGCTTTTAAGCTGCAATTGCAAGGCCTCGTTCCATAGGAGTTATGGAAAGTTGGAAGGTGGGATATATCCATGTAACAGTCAAATGGGTTGTAAAACTGTTTCATTTATGCTTATACTAGGAGCTTCAGAAGTTGAATTTCGAACGTAAGCTTTTCACATTCTAGAATACTGCAGCACTGCATTCTTTCCTTTTTTTTTCTTTACTGTTCCTGAACCTCTGAGGGAGTAAGATCTATTGTGCATATGATACATCATATATAATATTCCATCACAAGAAACAAATTATTACATTCAGTAATGTTTTTTATTTTACACAATGCATTTCATTTGTTGCAAGATAATCTATTTTTTCACCTTATATTTATGTATATACCATTACTTGAAACCTAGAAGCATGACCTTCCTTGAAAGAGGTTTTGTGCCTGAGGTACCACAATTTGTTATACCTTTAAATGGAAAGAAAGAAAGAAGTTAACCCATTTGTACATTCCTTCTAATATCTGGAGACTTGCCGTGCAAAAAGTAACAAGATAATTGCCTTCTCTGCATTCCATTGAAGCTGTAACTGCTAGTTTCAAGTTATACTAAGTGTTACAAACTTATTCCATGATGAAAATGCATTTAGTATGTAATAATGCACTATAATTGTTAACTATATGTTCATCTGCTTTGACATTTGTAATTTTGTATTGCCCTGCAAAAATATTAACTTGTATCTTAAGTTATCTGAACACAATGTCAACAGCATCTCCATAGATATTAAACAGTGCTTAAAATAAGCTGAATATATAAACTGTCTTCTGAAATGGACTTCTGGCTGACAAAATTATACATAGCATAGGGTTATGTTTTCATTAAACATTAGTAATGTTCTTCTATGTGCTCTTTATACTTAATATAGTAAACCTGCATTTGATTTTCTTAGAAAGTATCAGCAGTATTCATGTGCAACTGTATTGTGCTGTAAAGTGTTATGAACACAATGTGTTTTTCCAATCAAAGTTACTGGTTGCTGCAGCAAATAAAAAATGCATAGAGACATTTTCAGCTAATGGACTTCAGAGACAGGTTTGATCTGAAACAAGCTACACATGGCATTGTCTTTTCATCAATGTAAATAAACGAGTTGCTACACTGCAAAAGTCAGGATATAATGCAAACAAAGCTGTACTCACTAGGCATTAAATGTGGCTTATATGATTGTTGATACTGAACTGATTGTGTAACTAATCAGTTACGAAATGCAGAAAGTTACCAAGTTTTTAAAACAGAGTACCTGTACCATGATGAGCCCTGATGATTGATATGGAGAGTTCTAAAATGCTGCTGCAGTCTATTTGCTCCTTTTTCCGAGCTGCCATTCCTGCAAAACAAGGTAGCATGGTCTTGTTAAACAATGCAAAGTTCTCTTGTAAATTAGTTTATGATGACATGGTTTTAAGCACAATTATACTTTTGTAAACATTTCTCTATATTCCTTGCTGCAGGCGTTCAAGTCTTTGTGCTTGATTTTAAAGCCATATGAATATATGATTATGCATTATTTTATTTAAATTTGTTCCAATGAATTTTGTATAAAGATCCTATCCTTTTTCATTGTGCTCAATATCAAATGTGTCTTATACATATATTTCAGAAGAATTTAGATTATATTGTGGATGCAAACTGAATTCTGCTTTTATTGATTCACACTCTAATGTATTGCTGGCTTCTAATAAAATATGTGTTTGTCTTTTTTTTTACATTGCATTCATCAATTAATAGTGTAAAATAACTTCTGTATACCAGAGACAATACTCAGATTTGTTTGTTTTTTTTTTATTTTCCTTGTTCAAAACAATTAAATGTTCCAGGCTTAAAAGACTTTTGTTGTATTATTTTAATATATCTTCCATTCTAATACATAGGTTCATGTGCAAATACTAGGCTATCAATCTGCGGACTATTACAAGCCTAGCCAATAACCAGATATTAAAATCAAACCCTGCACTTTGTATCTCTGAGGTTTACACCTTAACCATTTCACCAATCCTTCCCTCAGGTTTAGCTTCAGCAATATATCAAACTATTTTTGTGTGTGGTTTTGCTTTAGAAGCAGAGACAAGTCTTCAGAAAATAGTTTTCATAAAGATATCTGGAAAACAGAGTTTGTGAAAAATTCTGATAAGGTTGAAGAGGGCCATACAAGTCATATATATACATACATATATATATATATTTTTTTTAAATTTAATATTTAATTTTAATATTATATTATTAGTAATATTATGAATTAATTATTATTATTAATATATTTTATTTAATATTTAATTTTAATATTTTATATATATATATATATATATATATATATATATATATATATATACTCTTGCTATCACATCAGCCATTAATGATTCTGAAGAAGAAGGTTCCTTGACCTTATGCATTATAGTTACATTCATACATACACACACACACACACACACACACACACACACACACACACACACACACACACACACACTGCAGAATTTAGTGAATTCCAATAACATATTTTGCATAAATTTCCAGTTATGCTGAACAGTAAAGAAAGTCCATGCTGTGTAAAACTTGCTAAATTATTTGCTTAATAACTCCATAAAGACTGTGTGGAACATACGTATGTGGGTCTCGATAAGCCACAGTTTTGTCATCTGTAGTTTAAACATATGGTTTCTAAGGCACATTAATGTTTGCACTCTGTATGAGTTAACTTGTTTAGGTATTTAACAAATGGGAAGCTGAACTGATGAAAGCAGAGGTACAGATTTACTCATTATTTTGAACTTTTTCTAGTGACTTAAGGAGGACAGATTGCTGCAAGGTGGAACCCTATATAATTATACAGTATGTGTGAATCAGAAACAAGCATTTGTAGATGCTCAATATTGGTTTGCACTGCAGGTGACATGCAGTGACAGCAGCTAAGGATCTGTGGTCAATAAAATGATGCACTTACTGCCTGGCTGTTAATATCACAAATAGGCGTACATGTGAAAAATTCCATCAAGCTAGCAAAGTAAACTGCCTGTGTTAAGGCACTTAATAACTTTCACACGAGACAGTTCAACAGAAAACAATAACCTTCTTTATTGCGCACAGAAACACATAAGTGGGAGAGTAGAAATCAAGGTCCTGTCTCTGAGCTACAAAAATCAGTATGTTTTATACCCTTTTCCATTAAAAGCAATATTATTGTAACAATTATAAAACTGCCACTAAACATTTAGAAATGAACACTACAGCATTCATTTTGCTAACTAAGATCTCCTGACTGTTTTTTTTATGACATTCCATATTGGGCATGAGTTCCAAGTTCCATGATTAACCTTTCTGCTCAGAGCAAATCTTATACATTTGTAACCCTTTCAACCCTGTCAGCACTTGCTAATATTAGAAAGGAAGCAGACCAACAGATACATATTGAAGGACTCTTGAAATTTCATTCTGCTATGGAGGCATATTAGAAATGAAATGCACAAACTACCATTTGTCCCTTTTCTGTACTTCTCACCCTTCACATTCCCCCATCTGATACTGTTAAGCATCACCCAAACCATAATATTTTTTTTTATGACTGGACAATGGCCACAAGTTTTTCAGATGAACTGACACATTTTTGCTTGCTATCAAACATTTTTCACATGCTGTCCATGATATGCACAATCTTTACACAGCTGTTCCAAAAATATAGTCTTACTTTCAATGAAAGCATGCCCATGTCTTTATGAACAAATATACAATCTGAATACTGTCAATAGTCATCAGTAATACATTCAATATGATGTATATTTTCACATTCCCTCAGTCCTTTAAATGATTATCATATATCTTATTCAAATCTTGCAACACTTTATTTTCATCTTCTACTGTACTGTTTTTTATTAATATTGGCCAATGGCACAGTTTCAATAAAATGCTGATCAATACCCTTTCTGGATTCAAAGCATAAAGAGAAGACATTCTAACATACCTATTAATGGCTATAAACATGATAAACCTTAATATCCTTCCTCCCATCCAGTGAAAAGGTTGGGTAACCATACCCATTAGGAGCTATCAGCTTCTCTGGCATGTGAATATTCAGTAACTTTTTGAATTATTTCTAGGTGACTATGGATGGTGCCAGTATTATCAGGAGAAAAATAACAGCACTCTGTTTAAATGAATGTGCATGTATCCCCTTTAGAAGTGAGGGTGAAGACAAGTGCCATGTGGTTATGTAGCACCACACTGCACATTGCAGTCAAATATTGGGTTTTCAAATTAACAGACTCAGAAGTGGAGTTACTTAATATTCCCAGGAGCTTAGATAATTTCCTTAGTAACCATATTGACTTCACTGCACCATAAGCATGTGAAATACCTGCTCCAGAAATAATACCACCACTAAGATCCATGTGAGAAAGCCCTTTAAAAGCAGTTTGTTGTACAGTGTTATGATATACCCAAGAGGCATCTATTTTACTCAGTTAGGAATGTCATTAGTGTTACTCTTGCAATGACCATTGTGAATCTTTCCTTATAGCTGCAGTAACATGACCAATATAACAACAACCAGATTAGTCTGTAGGCAGCCAGGGCTAAGTTTGATTTCCACAAATATAATAATATTCCCATAATGCTGTTATGCCCTGCCCTCCAGACCCATCATAGATGTCAACTAAAATTGCAAGTACAAATGCTGACAAAAAGTGTTTCATTTTTATGACAGCAAGCATATCCGTTAGCAGTCATTGCTAATTGAAGAGGCATTACAGTAAAGGGTATAGAAACAAGTTTATTCTTCTGATTTTTAGAAAGCAAAATAAGATGAAATATAGTATGAAACTCAGAATCAGTCACTGGTATAGGAATGAATGGAACACACCCATTTTGTGCAGTAGGAGTATGCACACAAACCCAGTAGCTGCTTACATCGACAGTCAGTGCATTAGTATGCAAGACTGCAAAAAGAAGTATTAAACTAAGGATGCCATTCAGGTGCTCTCAGTTCAATTCTAACCAAATTCCTGTCTCTACTTTTAGTAAAGTGCGGATATTCCAGGCTTGGTAGTTGTTGCTGAAGCACCTACCAAGGGGAGAAAATGCTGAGAGAAGAAAGGAGCCACTTTTGAGATTTTAAGTATTTTCTTCTGATTTTTTGTTTAAAATTACTGCTTTGCCGCCTACTTTTCGGTGTTTTCCAGCTTGCTAAAGTTGATATCTGTATTAGAAACAGTATTTAGAACACATCTAGAGCCTGTTTACTGCATTTCCTGTGTTGCACTTAATTTAAAATCAGTTTTCTTAAAATTGCATTTTACCTGACTCTGGCCTAGCACTCAAGTGTGGGGTCATTTATTGCACTGTTCTGACTATTTTGCTACTTGTGTATCTCTGCTACCTTTAAACTAAAAAAAAAAAAAAAAAAATCTTGCTTTTTTCCCACTTTCTGAAATTTAAGAAAGTTCAGTTACAGATTTGCTGTTCTGAACTGTTTGTAAGTTTCTTGGAGACCAGTGCTTGCTTGCGCTAAAGGGATGTCTCTGTGTTCACCAGTGGCAGTGGTTAACACTGAGCAGCCTGCCTGTCCCTGTAGGAGTGGTTACTGCCTAGAAGCTGTAGTTTTATTGGCCATTTTGGTTCAATTCCAGACTCCTTGATCTATCTCTCTTAAAACCCTGCAACTCTCTTTTTGCGCGGTCTTGCGCACAGAGCAGCGTCGGGCAGCGCCGCTTAAACAGGTTTAAAGTATTCCTGGCTCCACAAAGTCTCCTCTTCACTTTTTCCCTTAGAACTGCTCTAAATCTCAAAATAAGCACTCTATTTTCATTCTAAAGCCCTGCACTTGCTCGTACAAGTAATCTCATAGGTAAACACTAATAAACTTAAGCACTACATCCTCTTATACTCCTTTTAAGCACTTGCTCCCTATTGGTTCTTTCTGATCAGTCAATAAGTAGTTCCCTATATTATTCAGGCATGTCCAAAGGTCAATTTCGGGTTTACTCACCAGTCCAGCTGGTGAATCTGGGAATCTTGAGGCAATGTTACAACTGCCTTATGTATACAGACCTCCCTCTCCTCCTCCCAACAAGCTTAAATATATGTGAGAGATGCAACTATATAGCCAAACTGGAGGCTAAGCTCTCTCAACCCAGTACTGGCACAGCCTGTCAGGAGGAGAAGGTAACCACACACACCACAAATCCAGTCTCACATAGACCTATCGCATCAGCAAACCAAACACATAAACACACAAAAACATACTTGGAGGCTCTAAATGAAAATCTGCCTAAGCAGCAGAGACCTCCAAAGCAGACATCCAAGCAACCCCTACCACGAAACAATACCCACATAGCACATAGCTCACAAAGTCAGTGTGCCACACAGTCACAGCCCTTAAGGCTAAACAACACACCTAATACACTTGTAATAGGTGATTCTATTGTCAGACACACTGACGTCCCACTCACCAGGCTGAACAAGGAGTAGGTCACTGTAAGCTGCCTGTCAGGTGCCAGGATCCACCACATAACACAAGCACTCAGGTCACTCCAAAGCAAGTACAAATATGACTCAGTCATTGTCCATGCTGGTGTGAATGACCTGAGATGTACCTCCTTGGACTACATGAAAAAAGACATAGAGGAGGTCTCTGATCATGTAGCCCAGGCCGGTATGACCCTGACCTTGAGTAGCATCTTACCCTCACCAAGAATGATGCCACAGTATGAAGACAAAATGATCAATTTTAACAATTGGCTAAAGTATTGGTGTCATTCAAAGGGGATCCAGTGTCTGTCAGCCTGGGATGACATGCTCAACAAACCACGTTGCTTCACTAGGGACGGCTTGCACCTGTCACCCCGGGTTTTCGAATACTGGCAAAGGCTCTTGCCTCCCCCATAGTGCCTTTTTTAGGCAAGGCTCAAAAGACAAACCCACCTCCATAGACAACACAAAAAAAAATAAGGGTAATGCTGCTCAACGCCAGAAGTCTAAACCTCAAGATGCACGCACTCGAGACTCTCCTCAGTATGGAGAATATCAATATCTGTGCAGTAACAGAAACCTGCTTCAAGGCTGCCGAGAGCACCCCAGCACTAACAGGTTATACTTCATACCATGCTTTCTGGCCCCAAAACTCGGACTGAACCACAAAAGAAGGGAGAGTATCCATTTTTATCAAAGATACCCACACCTCCAGGTTAGTGGCACTGCACGAAGCATCGGAGACCATCCATATGCAACTAACAGTGGGCAAAACTGCCTTTCAGTTTGTAGCCTGCTACAGACCACCCTCCCAAATACAGGAATCTCACTCGGCTTTCCTGAGAACACTGGAGAATATGAAGGTCTCTCCAAACACCATTATATTGGGTGACTTCAACTACCCAAACATTGATTGGGAAAACTACTCAAGCCCAAACACCCTAGCCGAACGGTTCCTAGAATTTATAAACTCAAATACTATGGAACAACTGGTCACCACTCCCACAAAAGGGGAAAAAATATTGGATCTGGTCATCACCAACATGGGGTCTCTATGTTCCACACCAGAGGTATACCCCTCATTGGTAAGATCAGACCACAAGCTAATCTCACTGGACATCCATATTCCATCCCCACCCCTAGCCAAGGAAACCACGGTGAAGAACTTCTCAAAAGCAAACTTCACACTTCTCAAAACCAAGGTGGAATCCTTCAAAGCCCCTGGGCCAGTGGAAAATATGGCCCAAAATGCAGAATCCTTTACAAAAGCATTCTATGGACACCTACAGGAATGCATGGAGCATGCTATCCCAAATAAAACCAAGACTCACTCCTCCAAAGGCAGGAGACCTGTCTGGTGGACCCCAGCCATAAATAAGCTTTACAACAGAAGGAGAAAGCTGCTACATGATAGAGCGAAATCCAGAAAAGGGAAGACGTCTCTGATCAGTACTAGCAAGAAACTACGATCCCTCATAAAATCATCTAAGACCAGCTTCGAAAGAAAAATTGCACAAGACACTAAAGATAATCACAAGGCCTTCTTTAGATATGTCAGAAACCTGGGAGGCAACTCCCAGATATGCTCTGAGTTAGTGCAAAATGACAAAAAATACACTGAACCCACAGACATTGCCAACATCCTGGCAGAAAGGTTCAGTGCAAACCCCCCCCCCCCCAAAAGAAAAAATGGCTATCCCAACAGAGTGTAGCCTTCCTAAGATCACAGATGCACAGGTGAGAGCTGCCCTCTCCAAAGCAAAAAACACAGCATCAATGGGACCAGACGGTGTCCCGGGCTGCGTTTTACACGAGCTCCAAGAAGAACTAAACCCTCATATAAAGTCACAGTTCATTCTCAGCCTTATTACAGGATATGTACCCAAGGAATGGTGTACAGCAACAGTGGTCCCACTCCACAAAGGTGGTGCCACAACAGACCCCAGAAACTATCACCCTATAAGCCTGACTAGCCTGGTCTGCAAAGCTATGGAGTGTATCATCATGGAAATCATAAACAAAGACATTGGGAACCTCCAGACACTGGATCCTACCTAATTTGGCTTTGTTAAGGGCAGATCTTGCCTCTTGAACCTGGTCAACTTCTTTGAAACAGTTACCAAAGCCATAGATGAAGGGAAGGTAGTCCACACAGCCTACCTGGACCTTGCAAAAGCCTTCGACACAATACCCCACTCAGGCATCATAAATAAGCTCACCAGCTTAAATATCAACCCCTATGTCACAAGATGGGTTACAAACTGGCTCAGGGATAGAACCCACATCATCAGAATAGCAGGTGCCATGTCAGACTCTAAACCAGTTACAAGTGGCGTCCCACAAGGCTCAGGCCTGGGACCTCTCTTGTTCGGTATATATTTCTCAGAGGTACAGGCTAACATGGGTGGACTATGGCTGACCAAGTTCGCAGATGACTGCAAACTGGGTGCCATAATCGACTCACCGGCTGACACAAGCATCCTCCAAAAGGGTCTCACAGAGATGGATAACTGGTGCCAGAGCCATGGTCTAAAGCTAAATGCCAAAAAGTGCATAGTCATCCCCTTTGGGAAAAACAAAGTGCCCACAAATTACCACATAGGTGGTAATCCATTAAGTACAGAAGAAGTAATTAGGGACTTGGGGACCCAAGTAGCAATCTCTCCTTTGACAATCACATTGCCAAAGTGGTTAGAAAGACCTTCTATATAGCCCACCTTATCATGAAAGGATTCACATCTAGATCAAGAGAGGTCATTGTGCCCCTCTACTCATCACTTATCAGGCCCATAATTGAATACAATGCCCCATTTGGGATGTACCTTACCCAACACCTGCAGCAACTGGAAAGACCCCAAAAGTACCTCACCAAGAGGATCAAGGGGCTCAAACAGATGCCCTATGCAGCTCAGCTAAAGAAACTCCAGCTCTACTCATTTGCATTCCACCTACTCAGAGGCGATCTGTGTCTGACGTATAAAGCCATGTCCAACCCAGAATTAATGGACATGCTTCACCTCAGGAAATCCAAATCCCTTAGAGTTACATGCTCCAGGGACTTGAACCTCAGAACAGAAATAAATAGGACATGCTGGAGGGACAGATTCATATCCCAGAGGCTCCCCTCACTCTGGAACAAAATCCCAATCCATGTTAGGCAGAGCCCCTCACTGACCCTCTTCAAGAGAAATCTTGATGAGTGGATGGGAGATCATAAGTTTACCCCTGGGATCTCTTCTGTGTCCCTGCTTGACAGAGGTACAGTAAACTAACCTTAAAAGGGCTACCTTCTGTGACCTACTATACAGAGGCACAGTCAACTAATCTAAAAGGGTGGTGAAAGCCAAACACACTTTGGCTAGGCTTATAAATGTCCTAGGGCAGATAGCCTAGTATCAACCTATGAAACTATGAACCTATATGTTTTAAGAAATGATTCAGTAATTACAGTTAAAATGGTCACAGAGGATGGACACACTTATGGTTCCAGGTGGCAAAAGCAGGCAAAACAAAATGATGATGAAAAGCACAGCAATTGTAGTGATGACTGGTCCCCAGGAAAAAATAAGCATGCTGAGGCTGGACAGGATTGTGAAGAAATTGTAAACAAGGATGCTGGCTGGGCTGCTCATTCTGCAAACAACATTGATCACCAAAAAATCATTGACCAAGGGCCGTAATTGCAGATGGTTTTGAAAGAGAACATTGTCTGGATAAGGCAATGTCTAAATTGGTGTCCAAAAGGCAAGATGAGTCAGGAATGTTGGAACTGGAAGCAAGAAAAATGTTGTCAGACTTGAAGAAGAATCTCTGGGAGATGAATCAGACCAGGATGAGGTAGCAGAATCACAATGTTTAACTTCCTGGTAAGGCAATAAAGGTAACTTAACTACATTTAGTTCCATGGCAGATGTGGAACTTGGTTGGATGGCAAACAGTTCACAGGTAGCTACGAATTTGGTCTGTATAGCAAAACATCATGAGCCGTCACTTCAGCACGCAATGACATCCCTCCTTTGTTGTCTGGTTCTGCTGGTTCATGTGGTCTGATGTCAGTGTTGATTCAGTTACACTCATCACAAGGGAGGGTCTTTTCTGAGATGCGATGCATAGATCCACGTGGGTAGGCCCTCATAACAGATGCCAGTAGCAGTTGTGAGCAAAATCATGTGTGTTCCTTTCCACATGGGGCTAAGTGAGTTTCTCCAGGAATGGACTTTGAAAAAGATGAAGTCCCCAGGATACAGGTCATGGTGGTCCTGCTTTGTGGGTCATTGGGCTGCATGCAGAGTGACAGTATGTTATTTCTACAAAAGAGAACACAAGGATTTACAACAGGAAAGCACGGTCTCATCAATATCTTGCAGTTCTAAATTCTTAGGGCGGTGATGGCAGGCATTCTCATTGGTCTGAAAATGATAATTTCATGAGGAGACAATTTCCTAAGGGCATTAACTGCACTTTTAATACTAAATAAAGCTAAAGTCAATACTTCTGGTCACTTAAGACCAGCTTCTTCACACACTTCATCTAGTTCATAGGTTCATATGTAGGTACTAGGCTATCAGCCCAAGGGCCTAAGTAAGCCTAGCCAAGAAAGCTATTTTCCTGTGCCCCTGTCGAGAAGAGCCACAGAAGTGATCTCCGGGGTGCATTTCCTATTTCTCATCCACTCATCAAGATTTTTCTTGAAGAGTGCTAATGAGGAACTTTGCTTGACATAGATGGGTAGCTTGTTCCTGAGTATGGGAAGTCTCTGAGACAGGAATCTATCCCTCCAGCATGTCCTGTTTATTGTGGTGACAAGGTTTAGGTCCCTAGAGTGTGTAGCTCAGAGGGATTGGGATTTCTTTAGGTGTAGCATGTCCAACAGCTCTGGGTTTGACATAGCTTTATATGTTAGGCAGAGATCACCTCGGAGTAGGCGATATGCTATGGAGTAAAGCTGGAGTTTTTGGAGATGGTCAGTGTAGGGCATCTGTTTGAGGCCAGTAATCCTCTTTGTGAGGTACTTCTGTGGCCTTTCCAGCTGCTGCAGATGTCTTGTGAGGTACATTCCAAAAGGGGCATTGTACTCTATAATGGGTCTAATGAGTGTCAAGCAGGGGGGAGCAATGACCTCTTTTTTCCTGGATGAGAATCCTTTTGTGGTGAGGTGTGCCATGTAGAAGGATTTCCTGACTACTGTGGCGATGTGATTATCAAAGGAGAGACTACTGTCCACCTGGGTCCCAAGGTCTATTATCACACATTCGACGATAAGTAGACTGCCGCCTATGTGGTAGTTCATCGGTACAGAGTGTTTACCAAAGGGGATGACAATGCACTTTTTGGCATTGAGCTTGAGGCCATAGCTCTGACACCAGGCATCTGTCTCAGTGAGGCCATTCTGTAGGATGTCCACATCATTTGAGGACTCGACTATGGCTCCTAGTTTGCAATCATCTGCGAACTTTGTTAGCCAAAGGCCTTCTGTGTTAGCCTGTACTTCAGAGAAGTAGATACCAAACAGGAGATGTCCCAGGACTGAACCCTGTGGTACTCCACTTGTTACTGGTTTGAAGTCATATTTGGAGTCTGCAACTTTTACAGTGTGGGCTCTGTCAGTGAGCCAGTTGGCAACCCATCTTGTGACATAGGGATTTATACCTAGTTTAGTGAGTTTAGCTATAATTCCAGAATGGGAGATGGTGTTGAAAGCCTTGTCAAGGTCAAGATAGGCTGTGTGAACCACCTTAACTTTATCTACAGCTTTGGTGACTGTCTCAAAGAAGTCGATCAGGTTCAGAAGGCATGATCTGCCTTTCACAAACCTGAACTGGGTGGGGTCCAGAGTTTGGAGTTACCAATGTCTTTGTTTATGAGTTCCATGATGATATGTTCCATGGCCTTACAGACTAGGCTTATCAGGCTAATAGGCGATAGTTCCCAGGATCAGTGGTGGGCCCCCCCTTTGTGGAGTGGGATAACTGTTGCTGTGAAATCACTCCTTATGTGGTAGATAGGTTACCTATGCTTACCACTCCCACTGATAAGCTAGCAGGCATTCCTCCAACACAAACAGGCTTGGGGGGGGGGCTCAGAAGCTTACAAACAGTCCTGGATATAGCAAATCTGTATCTGGACTAGACTAGTTACAGGAAAGGCAGGAAACACGCGTAAATTTTCTTTTGTTACAGTTAAGCTTAATAGTCTGATTAGCTCTCTTTATTATCCCAGAAGCCTGTGGCCTACAGGGACAATGAAACTGTAATTTAACATTTAAATCTCTGCAAAGCTGTTGTATAAATTGACTAGTAAAATGGGATTCTTGGTCAGACTGGATACTACAGGGAACACCAGAAATAGGTATTAACTCAGTTAATAACTTCTTTGCTACCACATGTGCATCATTCATCATACACAGATATGTTTCTACCCATTAAGGAAAGGTATTGACTAAAACAAATGTATATCTAAATGTCTGTACTTCAGGAAGCCCAATAAAGTCCCACCCAAAGGAACACAAAAGTCTCCAAGGCTTTTCAATGACTGAGCAGGTGCAAGTACTGATTTAGACACATTACATTCTAAGCAAATTACACAAGTATTTATAAAATGCTGAGTGACTTCTGAGAGATGAGATGCATACTAATCAGTGGAAAATTGTTTTATTAATGCATTTTTGGACAAATGAATAGGTAAGTGATAGGTTTTAACCAACTGATTTAGAAAATTTAGTGGTGCTACTAGTTGACCATGCAAATGGCACCACAAAAGGTCCAGAGAGCGACTACAGCCATCACTTATCCACCTCCTTCTCTCAGAGTCTTCTGTCTGATCTTGAAAAGACCATAAATCCTGCAAACAGACATTATTTTCATTTAAATATAGCCTGAACAGGATAACACAATGCAGCATTTCTTGCCGTCATATCTGCACAAGTGTTACTCTTGGTTACAAAAGAATTACCAGATTTATCTGCGGCACATTTCACTACAGCTATGTTCCTTAGATAGTGGTTCGTTAACACAAACACTATTTTTAATAACCTACCCTGCTGATGTTAAATAACCCCTTTGTTTCCAAAGTGTACCAAAATCATGTACAACACCTTAAGCGTAGCAAGAGTCAGTAAAGATGGTTACTGACTGATCCTTGCCAGTTTTACAGGATTCAGTGATAGCTACTAATTCAGCTAGTTGAGCAGATATAGTTCTGTTTAATTGTCCAATTAATAAAATGTTGTCTTACATGCAAACAAAACAAGGTTGCTATGAGTTCACCATCATCTCTTCAAATACAGGAGCCATGGATTCTGCAAAGGAATGTCTTTTAAATCTAATCTAGGAGAAAGCGCAGTGTTCCTAACAACTACACAACTGTGTGGTTCTCCTTTGTCCACTGTATGGATTAAAGAAGCAGGGTTCAGTGGTAGGCATTGAACAATCTGTAAGACGGGTTATTAAGTAAAAACAATTTATATTTAGATAATCATGCTGCAGATAAATATTGCATTTTACTCATCAGTAAGAGAGCTACTGCAAAATGTGGAACCACTACACATGTCTTGTGCCCAAGAGTTAGTGTGGCCACCATGTATACAACGTGTACCATTGCAGACATCCTCCTAAGGTAGCAGAAGAGGCTGCAGCTACAGGATCAAGATTCATACTGAAATAAGCAACAGATCTAAAACTATCATGTCTACATTGTGCTAACAATTATAATGCTACTTTATTTCTTTTGCTACAAAACAGACAACAATCTCATTAGAATAATCAAGTAACCCAAGTGCAGGAAGATTTAAAAGTAATGTTTTTTTATTGTACAAAAGCATGTCATAATATTCCTGCCAGGGTAAAAGATAACTGAAATCTTTCTTTATCAATTCTAATAAATGTCTTACCACTTTTGCATAATTAGAAATCTATTTTTGACAGTAACCTGTTAAATCCAGAAAAGCTTGCAGCTGTTTCAATGAAGTAGGGCATGTTGCAGTTTGGATCACAGCAATTCATGAATGTAATTTCTGCATAGCATCCTCTGAAATATAAGACATCGTAAGTACTGAACCTGCGACTTCCATACTTGCAATTTGTTTTTATTAATCTTAAATCCTAATTCTGTAAGTCAAAAGTAAAGCAGTATCTTGTTTACAATCATGTACAGTTCTTGAAGCTACAAGCAAATAATCTATGTATTGATTCAGAGTAGACCCACAATGAAATTTAATCTTATCTAATTGTTTCTTTATTTCTCTAGAGAAAAGGGTGGGAGATTCTATGCACCCTTACTGTAATCTAGTCCAAGTGTTCTGCTGGCCTTTATAAGTAATGGCTATCTGGATGTATAGGGATAGAAAAGAAGGCAGATGAAATATCTATCAATGAAAAGGTGGTGGCATGTGAAGGGATAGAACTCAATACTGTTGTAGGGTTAGGAACAACAGGATCAAAGAAACACAATTAAGTACTTTTTCCCAGTTTCTTAACTGGAAAAATAAGAGTATTACAAGGACTGTGAGTTGGGACAATAATACCTTGTAACAGGGCAGAAATGACAGATTCAGTTCCTTTTTCTGATTCTACTGGCAAAAGATACTGAACTGCCACAGGCAGGAGCTCACAAGGTTTTAACGTTATACGAACAGGTTATGTGTCTTGCATGAGCCCTACCTCATTGTTATGGGCAGTCCAGAGGTGCAGAGGGATAACATTCAATTCCTCCATTTCAACATTTTCTACTCTGTTCTCTGCTGTCATAAAAAGAAAAAGAGCATCTTCATTTGAAAAAACTGTGTTAGAATATAATCCTAAATATTCATTAGGAATATCTAAAAATACATCATCAAATGTGCAATAACCAGTACATCTAAGTTTACATAGTAACTCTCTACCTAATAGGTTTAAAGGGGCCGAATTTCCTACAATAAAAGCATGCTGTTCTTTTAACGTATCCATTTGAATAGGAACAGGTTCAGCTTCTGTCTATAGGAACTTTTGACACACCCACTCCCCAAATCGTGTGTTAAGAAAGTGGAAGGTGTTCAGGATTTGCTAAAGAAATTATAGATCTGGTAGCTCCTGTATCTACAAGAAATGAGACAGATGTATTTCTTAAAAAAAATAAAAAAAACTATTTAGTTTTAACAAGTCCTTCGATATTTAAAATGGTGTGTAACAAGACAAACAATAACTATTTGTAAACGTCCATAATAAGAATATTAATATATTCTTAACCATTAGTACTTTTACAGTAAATCATTGAGCTTTTCTGCCAAGATATGTACTAATAACTTATGTTTAAAGTTCTCATTCTTATAGTTGAAACTCATTTTTACAGTCTGAGCTAGGCACACAAATTCACTAAATGCTAATTCAGCTTTACATTTCAATTTTTTTGTTATAATTTTTCTTGCAATGCAAAGTACTGCTCAAAGAAGACGTACTTCAGAAATAGGTATAGCTGCTGGAATTGGGGCATTAAATAGTATCAAAAAGTCAGTAATAATCCAATTATCTGACCACAAAGACTGAGAAGAGTTCCTAAAATCACTCCAAAAGGAAGTCATCAACTTATAATCCATTATCATGTGTAACCAACCAGGGTTAAGAACTTCATTACACATCCAGTATTTAATTTTTCTTGTTTTACATATTTGTGCAATTTTATGAGCTGTAAGAAAGACTCTGTGCAGAAATTTCCATATATAGATTTTCCAATAAAGTGAGGACATTGACTTTCCTGCAGATTTTAAGAATAACTTTTTGTTTAGTTCTGAAAATGGTTTGTTGTAATTTTTTGTTGAGAAGTTCCAGATTGTCATATCTGGGGTGATAAATTCAGTTCTAATAATCTTGTATATAATTGATAGACATGACTCCCTAAACAGATGTATTTCTCCCTGTAACAATGACAACGGGACTGTCTTGACCAATCAGTACCAAAGGAAGTAGCTGCAGTTCCTGCTAATGGCTGTCCTAACATGTTTGCTGCTTCACTGATATGTGCCAATTAGTATTCCATACAGGAAGGCTTCTTTCAAGTTGCTGTGGTATTTGAATGTTTGCCAAAGTTGCTAATGGACATTAATTTTAACCCTGTTTGACCACAATTAAAACAAGAATTTAATTGTGTTGCATCTTGTGGTACCTGTGATAAATCTGGGGTATAATAATTTTGCTCATACTGCCCTGGGAGTGTCTGAAATAACTGGACTCTAACTCTCCCCCCTCTTCCCCATCCCTACCCACGGAGGTCAGTGGTAAACTGCTGAAGTTGAATATCCACTATTTTTTCTTTTGTTCCTTTTCTTTGTCAAGTATATTTCTAATCTGTTCTTGTATAGGTGGTAGTAAGCCCTATACAAAAGCTGCTGATCACCCACTGGCTACTGCAACTTCTGTAGAGTCTACGTGTCCAGAGAAGGCTTCAAATGCAGCTATCATGCATTGCAGATATGCATCAATAGAGTCATTCTCTCATAGGATCATAGGATCATAGGAAGTTACTAGGATATTGGCCCTGAAACCCTTACAAGCCTAGCCAAGAATTTAGCCCATGTTCCAACAAGTCAGCACCTTATGCCACTGTCCAGCAGGGACACAGGTTGATTCCCAGGGGTGTATTTTCTCTTCCCCATCCAGTTATCCAGGTTGCGCTTAAAAAGGTTTAATGAGGTACTCTGCTTAATGTGGAGAAGGAGTCTATTCCACAAAAGGGGGAGTCTCTGGGACACAAATCTGTCCTGCCAACAAGTCCTATTGATGTCACAGACCAGGATGAGGTCTCGCGTAAGGGTTACTCAAATGTAGCTTGACTTGCGGATATGCAGCAGTCCCATCAGGGTGGGGTCAGAGATTGCTTTGTATGCCAGACAGAGGTCACATCTGAGGAGTCTGTAGGAGACTGAGTACAGGGACATGGCATTTAGCCTATCTGTGTAGGGTAGATGTTTGAGGCCCTGGATTCTCTGGGTGAGGAATTTCTGTGGTCTTTCCAGCTGCTGCATGTGCTTTGTGAGGTACATGCCGAAAGGGGCATTGTATTCAATAATTGGTTTTATAAGGGAAGAATACAGGGATGTTATGGCCACCTTGTCCCTGGATGAGATACCCTTACTAATGAGGTGGGCCATGTAGAAAGCTTTCCATACAACGGAGGCAATATGGTGGTCAAAATTCAGTTTGCTATCAACCTAGGTTCCCACGTCCCTCATGACTGATTGCATGCTTAGTGCCTTATTATCAATGTTATAATTTGTGGGGACATCATTCTCCCCAAAAGGAATGATAATGCATTTTTTGGTATTCAGTTTGAGGCCATGTTTCTGGCACCAGTGATTTGTTTCGGTGAAACCCTCTTGGAGGATGTCCCCATCACTAGGAATTGATGACAGCACCCAGCTTGCAGTCATCTGGCCTGCACCTCTGAGAAGTATATCCAAAAGACCTGAGGCCCCAAGACTGCTCCCTGTGGTACACTGCTTCTTACAGGTCTACTACTTGAGGTGGCTTTCCCTATTTTGACTAGGTGGATTCTATCAGTGAGCCAGTTTGCTACCCATCTGGTAACATATGGATTGAGGCCGAGTTGAGAGAGTTTATCTATCATACCTGAGTGGGGAATAGTATCAAATGTCTTGGCCAGATCAGGGTAGGTGGTGTGCACCGTCTTCTCCTCGTCTATGGCCTTGGTGATGGTATCAAAGAAGTCGACCACATTTAACAGGCATGCCCTCCCCTTGACAAAACCAAACTTTGTGGGATCAAGTGTCTGGATGTTGCCAATGTCCTTGTTAATGAGGTCCATAATAATCTGCTCCATGGCCTTGCAGATTACGCTATTTAAGCTGATGGGCGCATAATTTCCTGGATCAGTGGATGCTCCACCTTTGTGCAAAAGGATGACAGTAGCTGTCCTCCACTAGGCTGGGACAAAGCCAGTACTCAGGCTTTGGTTGTATAGAGAGCCTAATGGTGCTGCAAGTTCCTGCCTGAGTTCATGTAGGATGCAGTCTGGGATGTTATCGGGTCCCATGGAGGCTGTATTTTTTGCCTTTGACAGGGCAGTGATGACTTGCTCCCTAAAAGAAGGGGAGGGGGCAGGTACTGGGGTTGTCCTGTTTTACTGATGGGGGGACAGAGTGAAGTTTTCACTGAACCTGTCTGCCAGCAGATTGGCTATATCCACAGGAATTGTGTATGCTGTGCCCTTGACCACCAGTTCTGAGCAGATCTGGGTGCTTCCCTTGAGATTGTGGATTGTCTTTAGTAGATTTGGCCAGTTTGGACTTGAAGTTTGCTTTGGAGGATTTCACTAGTGTTCTTATTTGCTTGTTCAGGCTAAGGAGAGATTGCTTCTAATTAGACACCTACTCCTTCTTGGTCCTGGACAGCAATTTTTTTCCTTTTATAATAGAGTTTATTTATTGTAGATGTCCACCAGACAGGTTTACTCTTCCTTGAGGAGGATGATTTTGTCCTGTCTGGTATCCCTGATTCCATGCAGTTATATAAATGCTCATATAGTACTTTGGTGTAAGTTTACAGATATGTGCCATTTTCTGTGGAGGGGAGGGGGCTGTGAAGCTGTTTATACCTTCCCTCAGGAGGTTGTAATCAGCTTTGGAGAGGTTTTTCTGTTTGACCCCAGCTCGGGGTGGGGGGGTCAGGGAAGATGGTGACTTTGAAAGTGACTGCTTTGTGGTCAGATATTACCAGGAATGATGACACTGTTGGGATGCTGCAGTGGTTACTCATGTTGGTTAATACCAAGTCCAAGATATTTTCACCTCTTGTGGGGGTGTCAACCATCTGGTCCAAGGCATTTGCATTGATAAAATCAAGGAATCTCTGGGCATTTGTGTTTTGGCATGAGTATTTGTTCCAGTCTATGGTTGGATAGTTAAAGTCACCTAGGATCATGGTAAAGGGTTGAATCTTGATAGATTTAAAGAGGTCTAGATAGGTGGAGTGGGCATCTTGAGTCAGAGTTGGAGGTATGTAGCTAGTTATGATTTGAATAGGGGTCTTGTCAATTGTTAACTGCACCTGGAGTATTTCCTTTGCATCATACTGTTTGATCAGCCTAGAGGTGTGTATGTCTTTTATATGTATATATATATATATATATATATATATATATATATATATATATATATATATTGCGACTCCACCTCCTTTCGTTTTGCTGCCCACGGCTTGGGGTCTGAATTAATGATAGGATGAGTAACCTGGTATGGCTGGGGTGCTCTCCGCAGCTTTGAGCCAGGTATCTCTGACTGCACAAATGTCAGCTTCATCCAGGGTTAAGAATGCTTGCAATGAGTGCAGTTTCATGTTTAGACTCCTAGTGTTTAGCAGCATAACCTTAATTTACATTTTGATGAAATTTTCATGTTGGTAGTTTTGACCTCATGGCATTGCCTAAAAAGGCACTATGAGGGAGGCAAGAGCTTTTTCCAGGAGCCTGAAGCCCAAGGGAGACAGATGCAGGCCATCTCTGGCAAAGCATCATGGGTTGTCAGTCATGTCATACCAGGCTGTCAGGTACTGGATCGCCTTTGAATGACACCAGAAACTAAACCAGTTGTTAAAGTCAATCATTTTCTGTTTGTACTGAGGCATCATTCTGGGTGACAGTAGAATGCTGCTTAAGGCTAGGGACATACCTGCCTGGGACACATACTCAGCATACTCGAACATGTCTCTCTTCATATAGTCCAGGGAGGTACATCTCAAGTACATCTCAAGTCATTCACTTCAACATGGACTATGACAGAGTCATAACAGTACCTGTTCAGAGACTTGAGTGCATTGGAGATATGGCAGATTCTGGCACCAGACAAACAACTAACTGTGACTTTCTCCTTATCCAGCCTGGTGAGGGGGCACATCTCCTATGACTAATATGTTGGGTTTATGTTTAGGCCTTAGTGGGTGTGAGACACAGGTGTGTGGACTATGTGTGGTGTGTGGTGTGGTGGGCAGTGGAGTTTGCTTGCGTTTATGCCTCGGAGGTCTCTTTTCTTTGGGTATGCTTTTGTTGAGGGCCTCCGCATATGTGGGAGTGTGTTGTGTAGGTGTGGGTGGTGTTTGAGGCATGGTAGTCGTGTTACCAATCTTCTCACTGCCAGATATACTGGCTTGTCGGGGAGAGAGCAATGACACTAGGTACTTGATGTATTTGCATCTCTCACAAATTGTGTTCCTAGGTTGTAGTAGTAGAGGGTTGTCTGTGTACATGATGCAGTGCTACACTGTCTCAGGATGCCCATATTGACCAGACTGGCAGAAAATGTAGGAAATTGTCCATCCATCTTTGTCAGAAACTGAAAGAGCTAAGATGGTAAAGGGAGGAAGGTCTACGAGTAGCACTACTAGATGATAACACAAGTGCTACTAAGGGAAAACTTGCAGCTGCAGTACCTCAAAAAGGGTTAAAAACCATGCAGCTGAAGCACTGGATGCCGCAGACCTGTATCTAGACTATGCTACTTAACCTTAAGGTTAAGAACTTAGTAAGAAAAAGTTCACAATGAAGCACAGATTAATCACTTATAGTCAAAAGAAAAGAGCTCAAAGTATGAAAAATACAGTTGAACAGCAACTCTTTGTACAATAGCTTTTATTTTGTCCAGTTAGGGGTGGGGGCACACTGTGGTAATGAGTTTTAAATGGTTATTTCTACCATCTAGAAATCTGTTATTTGTATGTTTCAAAATATTGCCACCTATTTAGATTTTTCCCATATTTTTGTTAAAATATCAAGTGGTGTGGAGACTTTTAGTATGGCTATTAAGTCTTTGATATTAGGATTTTGCAGCTGTACGTGTTTTTGTAAGATTTTTGCATATTTTGATGACTTTGCTTGAATTGGAGGTAGAGAATATACAGTGGTTTGAAAATCCACTGCATCCATTGCCATGCCACTCTTATAGTAGGTTCAGCCTTGCTATCTCTAGCTGCTGCGGGGTTTGGTACTTCTCATAAGGAGCACATCTGTGTCAGAATCTGTCGAGAGTCAAACTCTCTCTCTTCTCCTGCAGGTTGAATTGCAGGGGGTGTCCACTAATATTCCTCTATATAAGTAAAGATCAGGAATGAGTAATAATGTGATTAAAGTTACCTATTTTTGATGGCAGACTTTTATTAGGAAATCTTTTTTTTAATTTCTCCCATGCTTATGTTCATGATATAACTGTTTCCGTTTATTAGCTATACACATTAACATTTGGTCTGAGCATACCTCTCAACTGTCCCTAATTTTCAGGGACGTCCCTGATTTTGACCCAAATTTTAGCTCTGTCCCTCTGAATCCCTCCTAAAACTACTGACTTTGGGCAGAAAGGTGGTGAATTACACTTAATGAATAATGACAATAATTAAGAGTTATACACTTCTTTTACTTCAGAAAAGGTGTATTAATTCATATGCTCTGATTCTCTCAATGTTTCAACGTAATGGCACTAATATTTTAAAAGAGTCCCTGATTGTTCCTGAGTTTTTCTTGACTTCTCCCTGATTCTGTTCAAATTTGTACCTGATTGGTTGAGAGGTCTGGGTCTGAGGGTACTACTGATAGACATTTTTGATGAAGTCTTGTGTTATAACTTGACCCAGAGGGTTGACTGGAAGTGTTGGAAGTAACTTAGGTTATATCTGGGGAAGTGGTAGTTGCTTCTGCAAATCTTAGCTCTACCTACCCTCTTTGGGAGGAAGAACTGTCAGCTTCTTGAGGCACAGGTGGGTCATAAGGTGGAGGGGGTGCAGAGGGTAATGGATCCCAGTCATCATCAGATGATTCTACCTTAATGAATGATAACCTCTCTAAGTGTCTTGAGGGATATGCTTTTCTTCTGCACATTTTCGTAAAGCATTTACTGTTCTATTAGTTGCCTTTTATCTTGTGGAGTTACATTTTAAGCTTCTAACTATAGATTCATTTTCCTTATTTTTAGATTCTTCTTGCCAGTAATTAAAAGCTGACCAACAAGAAGATGGTACCTTATTACCCTTCTGTTTTAGTTTATTTTTTTTAATTTTCTAAAATTTTCTTATAAAAAGTACACATTTCCTGAAACTGTAAAACACTATTATTTCTCATAAGCTCAGACCATTTTACCAAATAGTTACAGCAGTTTCTACCACACTTATTAAACATATGCCTGCCTGGAGTCCCATACTCTAACTCCTTAAAACCACTTGTACTGGTGCCCATTATAAAAACCCACTCTCATATCAAAGGAATAGCTCAGTGGTATAATTAGGGTCACTTACATTCCCAATGAAGGAATTCTCTGTTCCTTTTTCTTTATATGTTGATTCAAACCTGCTCTCACTCCTAAGAAGGATGCTTTGCCCTTCTACCAAGGAAACATAGTCCCGTGACAAGGATTCTCTCTCCTTTTGTATATAAAACACACAAAATAACAATTATACCTAAAGCATGTTAGTGTAAGTGATAACACAGATAGCCAGTTTCCTTGATTCATACAATTTACCTACTCACATGCAATTAAAACTAGTGAAGAAAGGTTTAGTAAAGCTTACCAGTAGAGACTTAAAACTCTGCTGAGAGTTCAAATTTGTGTACTGTCACACCAGAAACTTTAATGTTACCTGTCTGTCTTTATGACCCAGTGGCAATTTCTAATGTAGCACCACACAAATGGCTCACAAATCTGAGTAGCACACCACCAAACTGTTAAGGTACCAAATAAGTTTCACATGAGATAGTTCAGCAGAGAATATCAGTTTCATTTTCACTCATATTATCTACAAATTCATTTAATTTATTATTGATGGATAATATTTACTTCACAGAAAGACACATACATTGACTCCTAGAAAACAAGAAAGTGTAAAGACCTCACATCTTATCTTTGTTGATGATTTAAAATTGTATAGCTCATCTGATGAGGAACTGAAAGCACCACTGCAAGTAGCCAAAACTTTTTCAGATGATATAAGAATGTCATTTGGTCTTGATAAATGTGCAAAAGAAACGTTTAAAGCAGGAAAACTGCAGCACCAAGAAAACATCAGTTTGGGGCAAGAATGTGATAGAAAAGAACTCGAGCAAAAAGAAGTGTATAAATATTTGGGTATTGATGAATAATCAACAATAAAATATGAACAAAAGCAAATAACACTTAGTAAGAAATATTTTAGAAGACTTAAATTAATCCTGAAAACAGCATTGACATCTAGGAACAAAATTCAAGCTATAAACCAATTTGCTCTTCCTGTCCTAACTTACAGTTTTGTAGTGATTGACTGGCCTCAAAATGTGTTGGATAGTTAGATAGGAAAACAAGAAGGATGCTTCATGCTCACCAAATGATTTATAAAAATAAGTGCATACCAAGATTATATATTTCCCATACCGAAGGAGGTATGGGCCTCCTTGAAACTGATTACATGTATATATTTGCTATAGTGGGACTGCATACCTATCTGCTGATCTCACAAGACCCAAACGTAGTGAAAGTTTTGAAACATGAGGAGAATAAACCTGAGATGACTTCCCTGCTTAGTCTAGCATCAAGCAGGAAGGGAAAGCAAACAAGATGTAGATAAAAATCAGCAGCAACTGAATGCGCCAAGAAACAAAAGAAAGAATGTAAGGTGAAGGATCAGATGAGAAGGCAAGAAATGTGGAAATTCCATAAATATAATTCCGAGCATAGAAAACTTCTGGACGAACCCCATGTTGATCAGGATCAAATGCAGGAATGGATAAGGAGAGGCAAATTCAAACCAAAAGATGAAAGTTTAATATTGGCGACCCAAGATAGTGGGCTATGTACAAGTTGGTTTACAAAGTCCATTGAACATGTGGGAGAAACAGACAAATGTAGGTTTTGTAAAACAGAATTGGAAACATTCATACACCTTGTTGCTGGTTGTGACATACTAATGGCAGAAGGATTGTATACTGAAAAGCATAATAATGTGGCAAGACTGTTGCATTAGGCATTGTGCAAACATTATAATATTGAAGTGGCTGAAAAACACTGGAAACATGAGCCACAAAGCATCATAGAAAATGATGAATTCTACATCACATGGGATCACCCATTACTGACAGTTCAAAAGATAGATGCCAGAAAACCAGATATAGTGGTCCATGAAAAGAAGACAAAAGTAACATTGATCATTGAAGTTGCTACACCCAGTGACTACAATGTCTTGCGTACAGAGAGACACAAAGTCATAAAATATCAAGATTTGCAGGCAGAAATGAGATCAATGTGGAAGAAAGATATTCAGACAGTTCCAATAGTAGTATGAGCAACGGGTCTTAAAAAAAAGGCATGAGTTCTGAATTCCATGATAGAACTTTCTACTCAGAACAAACATTAGACTTTTCTTTTTTTTAAGAAAATTTTTATTAATTTAACATATTTAAAATAAATATACAGGAAAGAATTCAACATCACATATGATTATACAATGTTAGGAATTCATTGAATCGTCAAGGTAATCGTGTACAATTAACAAAGTAAGAATCATGGCATTTCAATAGCAACATTTTAATGCTATCCCAACCACTAAAATTCTCTGTATGATATATAGATAATTTTCTGATCTGTTATTTTTAGTTTTGCATAGTATTGTTATTAAATTTAAAATTATTTGAATGTAGGAACTGAGTTTGATTTCCAGTTTTTTGTAATAAATTTTCTAGCTACTGTCAGTAGCCTCCAGAATATTTTTTGTTGTTTGGCATTTACAGATAAAGGAAGTGAAACATTCATTTGTGTTATTGATATAGTTAATGAAAAATTATCAGACAATAACCCCTTCAAAAACATACTTACTTCTTCCCAATATACATTTCATTTTTCACAATCCATAAACATGTGCATTGAATCAGCTTTTACAACTTTACTATATCTTGAACAAACTGAAGAGGTCATTTTGCTAAATTTAGAGATTTTATAGGGAGTAACAAACATTCTGCCCATATATTTCCACATAAAAACTTCTAACAACACTTTATCCCACTCTTTCATGTTATTACTAGCCAGTCTTTCCATTCTATCTTTTAATATGTATTTTAAGGAGTCCCATGGTGGGACTTTACTAACATGACCACTATAATCAAAGATAAAGAAATTGTCAAATTGTTCCTTAAGGTAATTCTTAAATTCTTTTAGTTTCATCATATATACTAGGATTCTATAATTCTGAAATTTCCTTATAGCCATTAATATATAAATATTTGCTATATTATGATCAGATAAAGGGCAAGGAATACTTTTAAAATAATTCACTTTATTAAGTAAATCTGTAGAGGCATACATTCTATCAATTCTAGTTTGTATCCCATACACATAGGATCATGGGATCATATGAAGTTACTAAGCTATTGGCCCTGAGGCCCTTACAAGCCTAGCCAAGAATTTGACCCATGTTCCAACAAGTCAGCACCCTATGCCCCTGTCCAGCAGGGACACAGGTGGAATCCCAGGGGTGTATTTTCTCTTCCTCATCCAGTTATTCAGGTTGTGTTTGACGTGGCGAGGGAATCTATTTTACAAAAGGGTGAGTCTCTGGGACACAAATCTGTCCCACCAACACTGATGTCACAGACCAGTCTGAGGTCACGTGTGGGGGTTACCCGAGTGGAGCTTGACTTGCGGTATGCAGCAGTCCCATCAAGGATATGAGAATAATACACAAGGGTAATCAGTGAAGAACAATGACTTATCTTCTGATTTTACTATTACATCAACTAAATTATTATTACTAATCCATCTGTTTAGTGCTTTAGTGCTTTAGCTAATGTATTATTTTAGATTCCTTCTGTTCACTTGTATCTTCTGTACTAGATATGCAGTTAAAGGAGAACCACACCCACAGACTCAAAAAACATGTTTATTTCATCATGGTTTGGTGTTTCCTACATTTTAACACCACTGTGGGACTATTTACATGTTTTTAATTTTTATATATATAATTTCTGAGTCTAACCACATGGAGTCCAGCATCTTGAAGTAATTCTGATTGTTTAGTCTGCATCTAGGTATCCAACAATGCAGTGCTTGTCTGTAAAACATTACATCACACAGGCCTCTTTCTTCCTAAAGCTCCTGTCACTGCATTAATTTTACATGCATACACTGCTGTCTTTTAGTCAGTTTCATGCCGTTCAATGACTACTTAAAACACAAACAGTGCAAATGCCAGAGAACAGACTTTCAAAGTGCTTTTTACTGCTGCTTCTTTTTAGAATGGCTAAATTGCAGTCTTTTGTGAAGCCTGAATTGTACTACATTGACTCATCTGCCATCCCCCTTCACACATAACATCCCTAGCTGTCAAAGTGCTAAGGGTAATTTCAGCTGTTACCCGCTGTGACTGACAGCTCACAGCAGAGGACTTGACTGTACTGTTTCCTTGTTCTAGCCTTTACTTTCTGTATGGGTAGGGGAAGAGCCATCGAGCTGTGACATCACAGCATGGATGGTGACATCAGTTTGGGGAGAATTGGCCAGATGGCCAGAAAACTACCTGTATTCACTGGCCTTGATGACATCAATGAATTGGAGACTGCAGAAAGCTTTTCCAGGGTGGGATAAATGTTTTTTGAAAGTGAAACTACCACAGCAAAGTAAGGTACTGCTCTAGTGGTGAGAAACAGTCGATTTAAAATATTTTAAATGCTGTATTGTTGTTTATTGATATCAGGGACAGTATAGAGAGAGAAACAGGACAGAAATATTGAACATTTAATAATAGAATCCCATTGGGGTCATTTAAAATCCCTTGCTAAAATTGAACTACCCTTCTAATGACTTTGTAGTAAGTTTAAGTGATCTTTAGCAACTTTTGCACCTATTCCAGGGATCCAGAAAAAAATTGCTAATGTATAGATTTTGCCATTATATTTAATTATTACAAATGTATACATTCCTTTGGGATCATTAATGAATTCCATAACATTAGACACTATAGTAGATTTTCTCTAAAGTATAGCTGTTCCTCTCCTCTTTTTGTTAAAAAAAGCGGATGATAAAATATTGTATCCTAAGTTATTTAAATATTGTATATCTTTATCAAGTGAGTCTCTTGCAAGAATATAATGTCTCCTCAATTTAATTTTAGATATCCCATTAATGATTTCCTTTTGTTGTCATTATTTAATCCATTTACATTAATAGATAATAGAGTAGAACTATCTATACTGTGTATTAAATTCTTTTAAAAGTTAATTTGAAACATTTATCTGTCATATTAATTTAATTATATATAAGACTCTAATGCATTCCTCCAACACTATTTTAACACTCCATATTTTTTAATTATTTTCTAAAAACGAAACTACTAAAACTTGTAAATAACAAAAACAAAGACAAGTCGACAATTATAACTGTATATATTGCTAATAAAACACAACCTACTTTGGATACCAAAGTTCCTAGTTTGCCTGTTGAATAAACAAACTACTGTACAGGCAGTCCCCAGGTTAAGGACAAGATCCATTTTTTAGTTTGTTCTTAAGTCAAATTTGTATGTAAGTCGAAACACATACATAGGGTTGTTATTAAATGTCACTTAGTCAAATGTTTGCCTCAGTCTAGTATTTATTTTACTTTTCTTTGCATATAAAACACTTTAGAAACACTTCCAAACAAAAAAAAAATCTTAAACATAATACTGTATACTGTAGCTATGCTTACTTGTTCCCTACGAGCTATGCTTCCTTACTTCCTATCAACAAAGCTGGTATAATTCATCTTGTTATTAAATGCAGTGTTTATGAGGACTTTTTCACACACACACACACACACACACACACACACACACACACACACACACACGCACACACACTCACACACCATACTTCTCAACTGCACAGATTTTCGCAGAATGTCCAGATAGATTTTTGGCCTCCCATTTTTGGTCTATTTTTCATATACTTGTGGTTTTCTGGCAAATTTTTGGTAAATCATTACAAATCACAGTTAGAAAATAATGACATACGTTTGAGTTTCAGACTTCATATCCTTCAGAAAAATTCATGCTAATGCAAAACCTGTTATTCTCTCAACTTTCTACATTTGTAAGAGCAATATTTAAAAATTGTCCCTATTTTTGGGCCTTTGTCCCACTTTTATTTATGGCTTTGTACAGATTTCTTGCTCTAAGAGATTGAAAGGTATGATGACAGACATTTGAGTTTCAGAATTCATACCCTTCAGAAAATTCATGCTAATGCAAAACCTGTTGTTCTATCAACTTTCTAAGTACGTAAGACCAATATTTATTAAAATTGTCCCTATTTTTGGGCATTTGTCCCACTTTTATTTTAGGGCTTTGTCTGGATTTCTTGCTCTAAGAGGTTTAGAAGTATGAGACACACACACACACACACACACACACACACACACACACACACACACACACTCTTAACCCTACTTTACCTATTCCATAACTAACTCCCTCCCCTTATGCAACCACCCACCTCTTAACTGCTGCGAGAGGATTTCTTGCTCACTCTCACTATTCATTGTCTCTCTCACACACACACAGTCTTTTCCTCATTCATACCAGCATTCACTCACACATCGCTCTCACTCTCGCCCAATCTCCCATACACACAGTCACCTCCTCATTCATACCAGCATTCACTCACACATCGCTCTCACTCTCGCCCAATCTCCCATACACACAGTCACCTCCTCATTCATACCAGCATTCACTCACACATCGCTCTCACTCTCGCCCAATCTCCCATACACACAGTCACCTCCTCATTCATACCAGCATTCAATCACACATCGCTCTCAGTCTCCTGATCTCTCATACGCACAGTCACTTCCTCATTCATACCTGCATTCATTCACACATGCACACACACAGCCACTTCCTCATTCATACCTGCATTCAATCACACATCGCTCTCACTCTCTCCCAATCTCCCATACACACAGTCACCTCCTCATTCATACCAGCATTCACTCACACATCGCTCTCACTCTCTCGATCTCCCATACACACAGTCACCTCCTCATTCATACCAGCATTCAATCACACATGCACACACACAGCCACTTCCTCATTCATACCTGCATTCAATCACACATCGCTCTCACTCTCTCCCAATCTCCCATGCACACAGTCATCTCCTCATTCATACCAGCATTCAATCACACATCGCTCTCAGTCTCCTGATCTCTCATATGCACAGTCACTTCCTCATTCATACCTGCATTCATTCACACATGCACACACACAGCCACTTCCTCATTCATACCTGCATTCACTCACACATCGCTCTCACTCTCTCGATCTCTCATACACACAGTCACCTCCTCATTCATACCAGCATTCAATCACACATCGCTCTCACTCTCTCCCAATCTCCCATACACACAGTCACCTCCTCATTCATACCAGCATTCAATCACACATCGCTCTCAGTCTCCTGATCTCTCATACGCACAGTCACTTCCTCATTCATACCTGCATTCATTCAAACATGCACACACAGCCACTTCCTCATTCATACCTGCATTCACTCACACATCGCTCTCACTCTCTCGATCTCTCATACACACAGTCACCTCCTCATTCATACCAGCATTCAATCACACATCGCTCTCAGTCTCCTGATCTCTCATACGCACAGTCACTTCCTCATTCATACCTACATTCATTCACACATGCACACACAGCCACTTCCTCATTCATACCTGCATTCACTCACACATCGCTCTCACTCTCTCGATCTCTCATACACCATGTTGTTGATGACCAGGTCCAATATGTTTTCACCTCTGGTAGGGGCATTTGAGTTGATGAATTCCAGGAAGCGCTGGGCCTGGGAATTTGTACTCGAGTAGTTTTCTCAGTGAATGGTAGGGTAATTGAAATCACCCAGTATCAGGGTGTTTGGTAAGACCTTCATGTTTTCCAGCGTCTCCAGAAAGGTGGGTTGGTGGTACTGGGTTATGGAGGGTGATCTGTAGCAGGCCACAATTTGCATTGCAGATTTGCCCGATGTTAGTTGCACATGGATGATCTCAGAAGTATCATGCTGAGCCACTAACCTGGAGGTGTAGGTTTCCTTGATGAATATGGATACACCCCCTCCTTTTGTGTTTTGGTCCATGTTCTGTGGCCAAAATGTGTGGTATGAGTTGTAACCCAGTAGTGCTGGGGTGCTCTCTGGAGCCTTGATCCAGGTTTCAGTTACTGCACAGATGTCGATGTACTCCATACTGAGGAGTGCTTCGAGCATCTGCATTTTGAGATTTAAACTCCTGGCATTGAGTAGCATAACCCTCAGTTTTTTGTTAACTGTGCTGTTTACGGAGGTGGGTTTGACTTTTAAGCCTTGCCTAAAAAGGGCACTATGGGGGCAGCAAGAGCCTTGGCCAGTATTCGAAAGCCTAGGGGTGACAGGTGCAAGCCATCGCTTGTGAAGTAATGTGGCTTGCCGAGCATGTCGTCCCAGGCTGACACACACTGGATCCCCTTTGAATGACACCAGAAGCTTAGCCAGTTGTTGAAAATCGATCATTCTTTCTTTATACTGAGGTATCATTCTTGGTGAGGGCAGGATGCTACTCAGGGTCAGGGTCATACCAGCCTGGGCTACATGATCAGAGAGCTCTTTCATGTCTCTTTTCATGTAGTTCAGGGAGGTACATCGCAGGTCATTCACACCAACATGAACAATGACAGAGTCATATTTGTACTTGTTCTGGAGTGACCTGAGTGCTTGTATTATGTGGCGGATTCTGGCTCCCGACAGGCAGCTAACAGTAACCTTCTGCTTGTCCAGCCTAGTGAGTGGGACATCAGTGTGTCTGACTATAGAATCACCTATTACTAATGTGTTAGGTATGTTATTTTGCCTTAAGGGCTGTGATTGCGCGGCACACTGATTTTGTGTTTTATGTGTTGTCTGGTTTGTGACAGGAAGTGCAGGTTGTTTGGGTGTCTGCTTTCGAGGTCTCTGATGCTTTTGCAGGTTTTTATTTAGAGCTTCCGAGTATGATTTTGTGGATTTATGTGTATTTTTTGCCAGTGCTGTTTTTGTAGGTCTGTGTGCAGCTGGAGTTATGGTGCAAGTGTTAACTTTCTCCTCTTGACTGTCTGTTCCAGTCTTGGGTGGAGACAGCTTAGCTTCCAATTTGGCTGTATAATTGCATCTCTTGCATATGTTAGTGTTTTGTGGTAGGAGGAGAGGGTTGTCTGTGTACATGTGGCAGTTGTAACATTGCCTCAGGCTACCCAGATTCACCAGCTGGACTGGAGAGTACACCAGAAGTTGCCATGCCTGAATAGTAGGGTGAGCTGCTTAGTCGCAGCCTTAGTTGGCTTAGTTGGTTGGTGAGGGGTGAAAAAGAGCCTTGCCCTGCTGGGCAATCAGTGTCAGGGTATATTGGTGCTTGCTATTAAGTCTGAGAAAGTACCTTTCTTATAAGCATTTCATCATTTAAAATTATTTTTTCTGTTTCCCCACTAATATTCTACCTTATTCTATATAACTTGTATTTCTAAAATATCCCATCAAAGTCATATTTAACCATCAACCCTCTATTAGAAAGTATAGTATGTGTATTTATTTCTTAACTTACTGATACTACTCTTTTATTAATCTTACATTTTGGATATTTTATTCCTTGTGCATTTGCATATTATTCATCAGATGTTTACTCTAATTCATTCTAGTATTACAAGCAATCTTGACTTTGTCTGTCTTTCTCTCTCTCTATCTCTCTCTCTCTCTCTCTATATATATATATATATATAGATATATAAGAACTCCTGCTTGTTTAATGTGAATGCATGTTTTTTAGCCATTGTGAACTGTTATGATCTAAGCTTCACATCCTGACATTAGAATTTAATTACAGCATGTAAACATGACCACTCTTAGCACTCAGTAGCTGCTAATTCTTCTGTAAGTTTCTCATTCTCCTTAGGTGTTTTAAACTGTTCAAATTAGTAACAAACATCTAATGTTACTTCTTTCCATTAATATGTACAGTTAGGAGTTAATAACACTACATCATAGGCTATTAACAGTCAGCAAAATGTAAGCAAATTATATGTCAGTAACAGCTCAATATAAAACATTATTATAGCTTTTAATTTGCTAATTCTTCACTTCTAAGAAAAGAAAAAAATATGTTATTCTGAGTAGATTTCTTACATATATACTTTGAAAAAATAGAAAGGAAAATAAAGTTCCTTTCTGTTTTCACAGACATCAATCATGAGCTTTGACCTAGATTTTCTTCAGAAAAACTCAAGGCAAGAAGCAAGGCAAGCAAGAATCCAGCATTCTGACACAACTGTTGTTCTAAAGCTTGTTTAAAGTGTTACTTGCTTCATAAATGACATGTGAAAGGAATGTGTTATACAGGAACAAAGAAAACAAAATCACTAGCACTTTAACATTTCCAATTAACATATTAATTAGATCTGACATTCAGTTAACCCAGCAATGCACATACTAAACAAAGTTAAATAAATAAAATAAAAGTCTTAACTTACATAGTCAGAAAGTTACCAATTCTATTGTTTATAGTTTAATGGCATTCTGTTACAGGAAGTATTTGTTTAACATTCAGAAATACACTTCCAAGTTTAGTTAAATGAAATATATTAAATTGTTCACAGTAAATATAGTAAAACAGTAAAACTAATCATTTACATTCCTTATCATGAAAATGTTTAGCTTAAGATATAAATATACACTTAGATATGTTTTGAAGCTTAAAGTCCAATACAAACCTTCTACTTAAAGGGCAAATCTATTGTTTCAGAAAATAAAAGTCCTGTAATCAGAGAATAAAAGTAACTTGCTTTTAAGATTTTTAATTTGAGAAGCAGTTTTTCAGGAATTCAGCTCACTCTGTCTCTTGAGGAATATACTGTTCAACTCCATTTATTCATTATTATTAAGGAGTTTATTGTTGTTAACAAAAGTGGATGCCTCCTCCAGTGTGTCAAATATTTTAGTTCCTTCAGAAACAAATAATTTAATCTTTGCAGGAAACACCAAAGTTGCTTTAATATTGCTCTTTTTAGGTTCCTGGCTCAGTGGTAAACAAGGCTTTCTTTACTTTACTGGAATAATCATTGTCAAATCTGACTACATGTTCAACTATTTTAATAGGTGGGCTGGACCATACTGTTTTTAATATTTGATCTTTTTTCTAAGCTAGACATAAGCTTAATTATAATTGAATACTGTTGTGAGCTTTCTTTCTTTGAAGGTTCTCTCAGGAATCTGTGTTCCCTTTCAATTTTGAAAGATAAAGTTTCAGGTAGAATTAATGTTTAATGTTGCCAGGTTGTTAAGAAGCTTATAATATTGTCTCCCTCATACTTTTCAGGTATAGCACAAATTCTAATGTTATTTCATCTCAGTCTATTTTCTAAATCACCAGCTTTATCTATGAGCCAGTTATTTTGTTGTAAAAAAATTTAGTGTGAGACTCGCCTTCAGTTACGGTCCCTTCATTATCATTTAAAGATTATTCCATACTGTTGATTTTTCACTTTGATTCATAAGAATTTCTAACTGTTCCATCTTCTTTCTGTTCTCTTCTTTGAAACATTTGATTTTGGTATCCAGTTTGTCTACTTTAAGTAATACATGCTGTATACTAGATATCATTGACTGGATGTCTTTTTAACACAATAATCCTAAGTCTCTTCTCTCTTAACCAAGCAGCTGAAATTCTGACAGGAAAATTACAGCTTTTGAAGAACTCAAAGCTATAAATCCTTTCTCTGATTATTAATGAATAAAATTGGCTAACAAGTATCTTCAAATTTGAATTCTTTTATTATACCTTCTGTCAGAAATGTTTTCAGTCACAGAGCTTTCATCAGGTGCTGCTCTCAGTTAGCCATATTGGCCATGCTTCCCTTGTACTTTTCTAATACTTTTCTAACCATGTCAGCACTTGCTAACACTAGACAGAAAGTAAACTAGTAGATACATAAAAGATGTGAAATGTACACGCTAATGTTTTTCCCTTCTCTGTTCATCTCACCCTTCACATCTGCCATCCACATACCTTGCGCAACATGACATTCTGAATGATTTACGTCTACATCCTGTTAGATGACTGATTTATACTTTCTCCACTTACTGATAACTTTAACAGTAAGTAAGCATTTATTGGCATACAGTGTAGAGAGAGTTAATATATAAACAGCAAAACAAGAATAAACTGTAATGATACATTATGCTGTTATTGTGTTTGCTAGGTACTTTAACAGTAATAGGCTTTGTATCATTGCTATGACATATCACAGATAATTCAGCATTAAATTCAGTAAAGAAATAGATCAGTATCATGACTAAGGGAGTCCATTTATGGCAGTTCGGTAGTATTGCAGTTAATATACCTACCTCCCTGTGTTTGGATCTGTTGTTTGAATATTGGCAGGAGTACTGCTGCATAAAGTGTACAGTTTCAGCCTCTGCTTTTATGGGTTTCTAAGGGGGTCTCAGCTTTCCTCCTACATTCCATATATGTGCTGGCAGATTGGTAATGCTAAATTATTCTTAGGTGCATACATGAATATTGCTGTAGAAGTTTTTTACCCTTCAGTGGATTAGCATTCTATCTGATCTTGCCTTTTGCCAATTACTAACCAGGATAAAATCCATCTGCCTGCATCCCAGAAATGGATAAAGCAAGTATGGAAAATGCATGGCTGGACACTGCAGTATATTATACATAATTTTAATAATACTATTATAACAAACATACATATTCGCCAAGAGAAATGAGCACATAGGCGTTATATTTTGAATACAGAAAATGTTAAACATCAGTGAATTAAAGATTATTGAAAAAAACAAATAAAGGTAGAAAAAAAAAAGAAAAGTCAGGTCTTATTTTTGAAATAAAATTATTTTGAATTAATTGGGTATGTGTTTTACACTAAATGTAGTTTACCACAGAAAGCATCTTATCATAAAAAGGCTATCCAACAAAGACATTTTCGACTGACAGTACATTGTCATTAAAATTTAATAACTTTTGAATAGGTTAATTTTCTTTTTACTATAGTTTATCAATCAACATCAAGTACTGTGTGGATAAATTGTACCACAGAAAGTTGCAGACTGTGATGATAAACTGTTTTTGCACAATGAAGTGAAATAAACTTGATGTCATCACTAAAGCTATAAATATTTAGTATTATGCAAATTGAAAACTTCTTATACAGAACTACAAGAATTTGACATGGTTAAACTGTATTGAGAATTGCATGCACAAAAGTTCACAAAAATCACAGAATAATTACAGTATTTCTATAACTACAATATTTTCCCGACTTTTGTATAATTTTGCATTTTTAGTTACACATACTCTCACAATATTTTCCCGACTTTTGTATCATTTTGCATTTTCAGTTACACATACTCCTACAATATTTTCCCGACTTTTGTATAATTTTGCATTTTCAGTTACACATACTCCTACAATATTTTCCCGAATTTTGTATAATTTTGCATTTTCAGTTACACATACTCCTACAATATTTTCCCGACTTTTGTATAATTTTGCATTTTCAGTTACACATACTCCTGCTTCACAAAAGTAGCCTAAAGCTCATACTACAGCCTAGTTTATAAAACTTTATTGTTATCCTTCTAGTTGAGAATGTAGACTTAAATAGTTAATATTTGCCAGTAATTTTGATTCTTTGTTCCACACCATGACTTAAAATGGTCAATTGAATCAGACTTCCTACCTCACTGAAAAATGAATAAAAGTATATGTTTACATGGAGATCCTTGAAGTATATTGTGTGCCACAGCAGTACTGTATAACAAGGTTTCTGCAGGCTTTGTGTAGATGAGGGATTGATGTAAAGCAAACTAAGGCTATGTTATTTAACAGCATTTTAGCAAGGTACTGCTGCAACCCAGTGACACAGTGGTTTAAGATCTCTACTTTACAACACCAGGGTCTGGGATCAAGCTGGGCCTCCAGTTACTGTCCATACAGAATCTGTATCTGTTCATGTGCCAGTTGTTGTCCATATGGAATGTGTATGTCGATCAAGTGCCAGTCACTGTCCATACTTACATTTATATGTGTTTATAGACCAGTCACTGCTGTCCATATGGAATTGATATAGTCTTATGTGCCAGTCACTGCCCATATGGAATCTATATGGGCTTATGTGCCAGTCATGGTACATATGGATTCTGAATATGTTCATGTGCCAGTCACTGTCCATAAGGAATTGGCATGTCCGTGTACCAGTAACTGTTTGTATAGAATCTAGCCAGTTGCTGTCCATATAGATTCATATATTCAGAGGCAAATACTAGGCTAGCTGCCCGTGGGCATCATTTTAAGCTTAGACAATTTTCCTTTTATTAGAATCAAGCCCTGTACCTTGAGCTTGTGAGGTAAACACCTTAACCATTACACCAACCTCCCAAGCAATAATTGTTATAGTACCAACTCCCCATAGGTTCATAGTTAAGTACTAGGCTAGCTGCCCTTGTGGGATATTTTAAGCTTAGCATATTTCTCCAAAGGTAAGAATCAAACTATGTACCTTGTGTCTATGTGAGGTAAATGCCTGAACCATTATGCCAAACGCATGCCATGAGATATGGAATCTCTATGTTGACTTGCTCATTCACTGTCAATATGGAATCTGTATGAGTTAATGTGCCACTTGCTATCCATATAGAATCTGAATGTGTTTGTGTGCCAGTCACTGTCCACATAGAAGTTGTGTGTTTTCATCTGCCAGTCACTATCCACATGGAATTTGCATGTTCATGTACCAATCACTGTCCATACAGAGCTTGTATGTTCTTTCTCTATCCTTCTGGATTTTCTTTAGGTAATCTAGTTTCATCATAGACCCCCCCCCCCAAATAAAAACATGCTTGTAAATTGTCTATTGAAAACTGTGCATACATGTTGCTTTTGTGCTTGTCCTTGTGGCCTGGATTGTGATTGAAAAGGTTCTATAAGGATTAGTTAACTTACCTGGTTAAGAACTCACTAAACTGAATTTACTGTTGAATGTGATGCTTGCAATATTCTTGATTTTTAAGACAGCGTCTGAACAATTTAGAATCTGAAACTACATGCAGGTAAACTGTACATAATTTAAAAGGACAGCCACATTTGCAGTACTTGTCACATAGCGTGCTAACATGTTGATGAGATGTCAGTATAACAAGGAGCATGACTTCTCTTCAAATATTTAAGCATTCCTAATGCATTACCAGTTACAAATAGACTACTAGGCTAGGTTTCAGGTAGGTTTACAGCTACTTCTGCAACTATAAACAAGGCAAAGCATTCAATTTGCAGAAAGGACTTAAGTTACAACTGAAAAGGATTAACATCTAGGAGATGAAAACACAAATAAATCGACTATGAGACTGCTTCCCTTACAGCTTTCCTTAAGTATAGAGATTGTTCAAACTGGATTTCTTGAGGAAAGTATTTTTTTTTTTCTAATTGCAGAACTTTCACTGAGAAATAACACAAATACAAACTGCAAAGAGAAAGCAATCTCAGAGACTTTTTGGTTGAAAAAGTATGCTTGTGTTGTTGCAAGGTTGCTGACTGGGTTAAAAGATGCTAGTCCTGGATGTGTCAGTCATGCTTAAACCAGGGAATGTCAGAGGTCTGAAAATACATGACTCAGTATCATATGATTTCAGTTGCTGACACTATGCTTAGGGAGCAGGAAGCTGACAGAATAACTGTGGCAAAAATATATTTAGTTTTAAAGGTGCCAGTGCTATCTGGCTTAGCACTAGATGGGTGCACTTTCATGAATTCTTCTGAAGGATGAAGAAATAATGACAATGAAAAATATTGTAAGAGGAAGAAAGAAAGAAAGAGAAAGAAAGGAAGATTTCAAGTTTCAAACTGTGATGTGGTCACATGGTGCGGTGAGCTGTATCATGGGCTATGAGGCTAAAAGTGGGTGTCAGGAATTAAAGGTTGTAATGAAAAAAGGAAAGCTCAGAGTAGATGTAATAAATGGGGCATAAAGCATTAAACTTTATATGTAAAACAAACGGGGTAAAAAACAAACTAATGAAAAATAAAAAACAAAGTATCCAACAACAAAGGCGAGACCCAGAACCAAGACTAAAACTTATCTAATGAAGCGCTTTTCGCTGTCGTATATACGGCAACTTCTTCAGATTAATACAAACAAAAAACCTTACAAGTTTATATAGCAGATACAAGGGAGTTGTACTATAATGGACAGTATTGTATTACTGTAGGACAGCTACTGTCATACAACTGTTTATAACTGTTGGTAGGAGTTTAGCTGCCGATTATACATACGTACATACACATTTTCATATAAACTTGATAAGAAGTTGCACCTATATATATGATGGAATTAGTAGTGAAGTAATCAATATGTCAAATGGTTTCACTTTAGGTTAACATCCTAAATTTTTAACATGAATATAATATAACATGATTTTATATGTTTAAATGTTTACATTAATTTAACGGGTTATATTTACATTAACCTTTTTTACCAGTTTACACCTGATGTTCTTTTTACCAGTTTACACCTGATGTTTTGAAGAGAGGGGGGGACGTACGTGGATCGAAAGTAGTCTCTGTTTGAGACTTGAATTTAATTAGGTAGTAAGATGAACATGTGGGTGGATTTTTTGAATGTGTTGCTTTACAGCAATGTACATTACACCAGCTGATCGCCTATCATGTGATTTCTGTATCTGCTATATAAACTTGTAAGTTTTTTTGTTTGTATTAATCTGAAGAAGTTGCCGTATATACGTCAACGAAAAGTGCTTCATTAAATAAATTTTAGTCTTGGTTCTGGGTCTCGCCTTTGTTGTTGGATACTTTGTTTTTGAAACTTTATATGTAGCTACTGTGAGTTCTTATGTCATGTGGTTCATAACCTCTCTAGAACTTGTTCTAAACAAACAACTTATGGAGGCTAAAGCTCATTTCAGAGCATCGGTTGTTTTACCTCCCGTCGTGGTAAACACCCGTTTGTTATATGGTGTCAAAACTGATTAAATGTGTCTGACAAAGTAGAACAAGGAAAGACATGATTTTCAAAGGGAATATCATATTTATTTTTAAAGAGTTTATGTGTTTTGAAACACAAAATTATAATTCTTAGGACAAAAAATAAACTGCAGCCATCACAATGTTTTGTTGCAGAATTATTTAGCAGAAAACTGGAAACCTTACATCCAAAAATTCAATTTGTTCTTCATTCTGAGTGTTATATGCAAGAAGCATGACAAAAGTAAACTGTGCCATATTTTTGCACACTGCTGGGGATGTAGTCTTCAACATGTTTAACTCTTACTTTTCTTCTCAAAATGAAATATAGCTTATGAGCAATTAAAAAGAAGCTCAGAATTTACAGTGAACCTTGAAAAATATGTGATTTATTCATTATCTGTTCTTTCCAGGGACAGAAAGTCTTACATAGACTGTAGATGCTTATATTATTGAGCTAAGGAGTCAAGTAAAGACCATTAATTTGATGGTCTGCATAACTGACTAACAAAAGGCAGAATAGTTTGTGATAGAGAGAATGATAAAATAAAAGTCATACATTTAACAGAAGCAGATCTGACCTTATGAAAGACTGTAGCTTATAGAGCAATTGATACACTGCTACATTTCGTAACTCCTTTTTCATAGACTCCATTCAGAAATTAATTAAAAGAGATACAAGTACCTACCCCACTACTTCTCCCCCCTCATCCTCCCTCAGCACCTCCTTCTCTCTTAAGCCTGTCCCCACTGCTTAAATTAGATCACTTCTCAGTAAATGCAAAACATGCTCCCCTTTGGTCAACAACTTGCCTCCACTTTTCCTTAAGCTAGCAGCAAACACCATTACATATCCCATCTCCATACTAATCAACAGATCCAGCCAAGAAAATACAAATCCTGATATCTGGAAGAAATTCTTTGTTATTCCCTTTCATAAAGGAGGAAACTCCACCGATCCTTCTGTCTTCAGAACCAATCCTATTCTATCTCCCCTATCAAAGACTCTTGAAAAATGTATTCATAAACAGTTCCTTGCTTATCTACTACAAGAAAATCTCCTTACCCAGACTAACATGGTTTCTGCCTAACCATAGTACATCCACTGCACTAATATCTTTTACACAAACTGTATCCACATCCAAAGACAACAACAAATTAATATCATGCCTATTCCTTCACCTATCAAAGGCCTTTGATACTATCTCCCAAAACCTACTTCTGTCCAAACTGTCTGGTCTTAATTTCCAACTCTGCTCTTTCCTGGTTCTCTAGCTAACTCTCCAACATATTTCAGTCTGTAAGATGGCTCTCTACAATCTCACCTTTCCTCCACATCTATACTGAGGTTCCCAAAAGCTCCATCTTCAGACTCCTACTTTTCAACATTTTCCCTAACAACCTCTATCTCTCCTGTCCTAACTCCTTTTTAATACAATATGTCGATGACTCTATAATTATTTCCACCTCTGACAATCTCCCCAACCTACTTTCCTTTACCTAAGAATCTCTTCACTCAACGGAAAAATGGCTAACATCCAACCAACTCCTAATCAACCCAAATAAAACTAAACTCCTCCTCTGCCTCCCTAAATCTCTCCAACACCTCAAATCTATCTTTGCCCTCTGCTCCCTAAACAACACAACTATAAAGGTTGAATCCCACACTAAACTACTAGGGGTCATTATTGACTACCAATTAAAATTCGATCTTCACATTCAAAACTGCATTAAGAAAACTCATCAGAAACTTGACCTTCTCTATAGAAAAAAAAGATTCCTCACAAATGAATCCAAACTCACACTAACAGAAGGCTATCTACTACCCACACTATTATATGCTGCCCAAATCCTTCCTAACCTTCAAACAAATCTGTCAACAAAATTTGAACTCACTTATAATAAAATTACTAGATTTGCCATTAACCAACCCTACCACTCACATCACTGTCTATCTCTAAAAAACCTACAGTGGCTAGAATTGTGCCATCAACTGCTACTGCCTCAACTATATTTGACTCACTCCATCTTAAACCAACCCCACTCCAGTCTTGCTCTCTCAAGTCTCATCTCTCTTTGCATACCTAAATGTACATTTTACAGCTCAGAGCAACACATCCTGCAGATCTATAAACCCAATGAAACCACTGGCAAACTTCTCTATAATCACTCTGATGCCAGTACTTGGAATAAACTGCCCCATATTTAAGATCACTCTCCAACACAAACTACT
Organism: Protopterus annectens; assembly: GCF_019279795.1. NCBI lineage: Eukaryota > Metazoa > Chordata > Ceratodontiformes > Protopteridae > Protopterus > Protopterus annectens. The sequence goes on from NC_056726.1 coordinate 1,553,684,964, forward strand.
TTTCAAAAAAATCATTAAATGACATTCTGTTAAACTCTAGGACTAGCGCCTGCACTGACCCTAATTAAAATACCTCTCCCCTCTGCTTTAAATAACAGTTTTCCTTCCTATTAATCTGTTACCACTTGTCTTACATCTGTAAGAAGTAATACTGTGATCATGCATATGAAGAAACTGCATTGTGATTACTGTAAAACTGTATTATATTACTATTTCTGTTATTGCTATATGAAACCACTGGCAAACTTCTCTATAATCACTCTGATGCCAGTACTTGGAATAAACTGCCCCATATTTAAGATCGCTCTCCAACACAAACTATTTTTCAAAAAAAAAACATTAAAAGACATTCTGTTAAACTCTAGGACTAGCGCCTGCACTGACCCTAATTAATATACCTCTCCCCTCTGCTTTAAATAACAGTTTTCCCTCCTATTAATCTGTTACCACTTGTCTTACATCTGTAAGAAATAATACTGTGACCATGCATATGAAGAAACTGCATTGTGATTACTGTTATACTGTATTATATTACTATTTCTGTGACTGTGAAAAGTAGAAAACCATATGTGATTACTGTTTTACTGAATGTTACTACCATTATACTTATTGTGTTGTTAATTTTTTATACTATGCATTTTGAGCTTTTCTCCTTGGGTCTCCACTGAAAAGGACATCTGCTCAGTGGGACTAACCCAGTCAACAAATGTCAAATAAATAAATAAATATTAATAATACACGATTTATATTTTTTAATTTTTACTTCTGTTTTCTGGGTTTGTATGATGACTGGGTTTAGTCAGACACCCCTTTTTAGTGGACGCTTGGAAAGCAAAGCTCCAATATATCACAAACATTTTAAACAGATGTTCAGTAATATACATGAGTAGACATTAAGCACTATATATTAACAATAACAAATTAATTTGCTAATAGTTTACACTCATATGAAATAAAGGCAAACATTACAGTATAAAATATATTATGCATTACTAGATATTGACACTGAGCTTTGGAAGAGGTGTATTAGTGGGTTTGTGAAATAGAAAACAGGCCATGTGATTAGTGCTTAGGAATTCAAAGAAATGGAAGATGAGGGATGAAACTGGAATGGCAAAATGTTAATATTTTAAATGAGAGGTATTGTGTAAAGCAGGTTCATTGATGGCTATCATAAAGGTTATATAAGTATGGATGTGACAAGTGAGCAGTGTCCCAAAGTATGTGTAGGGCTGGGAGATGCCAGTAGACTATTCAGGTATTGGTGAAGACTGGTTGTGGGGCATAGGATTCTGAATGAAGAGAAAAGGTTTGATAATATGGCAAGCAGAAGATAGCGAAATTTATCATGAAGATAGACAGTAGCTCCATTGATTTGACAGGTGCATTTTTAGTTGCAATTTAAATGGGTTTGCATTCAAAATGGATTTTGGTAGTAGTGGGATGTGGTCCCATAGTTTAGCTACATTATTTAAATATACTAAGTCACCTGCAATGTTAGATCATTTGGTTAAAGGGATTAATGATTTTTTTTTCTAGAGCTTAAAATTCTATTCAGGGAGTAGTATTGTATAAAGTTGTTAAGGGCTGGGAAATTATCTGGCTTATAGAAAAATCTGTGAGTTATAGTTAGTGTTGAGAGAGAGAGAGAAAGATGTGATGTGGTAGTCCTAAGCAGTTTACTTCTCTAAGACATAGGCAGTGGTGTGTTCTATTGTTATAGTTCACAGCAAACATGGCTATTTTATTATAACATTGCTCAAGTTTGTACAGTTGTAAGACTTGAAAGTTAATGAAGATTGGGGCAGCATAGAAGAGAGATTTCAGTAAGAAAGCAGAGGGTATATGTTTTCTGACTAGGTCAGTGAGGTAGGTTTTTACTCAGTATAATGTACCTAGTTTTTGATGATTTTTTTTAACCATGTGGGATACATGGTGGTTGAATTTTAACTGGTCATCTAGGGTTATCCCCAGTTATTTTTTTTGGTTTATTGGTGCTATCATGATATTGTTAGCAGAGATGATAGTGAATACTGTTGTTTTAGTGGAGATGTGTTTTGAGGGAAAATATCAGTCATTTAGCTTTTATGGAGTTTATTAGTAGTTGTGAATTATTTAGTCATGTTTCAGTCAATAAGGACTGTTGCATAAGGTCTTGAACTTCACCGAGACAGTTGGCAGACCAGATTAAGGGCGAATTTTAGTGTACTGAACTAGGTAGCATTTTTGTAGCATTGTAGAGGTCATTGATGAATACGTTGAAACTATAGGGCCTAGTATAGACGTTTGTGGGACAATAGATACAGGCAAGCAGGTGGGGAAATCAATTTTCCATTTCATTGCTAGTGCTCTGTTTGAGAGGTAGCTATAGAACTATTGCAGTATGCCCTTAGGATGACAGTTTATGTAACAGTTTCTGGTGGGAGGCAATATCAACAGCCTTTGATAAGTCTAAGAAGATGGCGGAGACTAGGGTTTCTGGCATTTCTATAGAGGTTGACAGTATTAACAAAATTTACCAAACGAGTAGCTGTGCTGTGATGAGGATAGAAACTATGTTGGGTCGAAGACAGAAGCCGGTTATCTACTGGATAATTGAGAAGTTGCATATGAATACATTTTTCTCATATTTTTGATAGGGATGATAAGATAGCAAATGGCCTATTGTATGAGAGATCCATATTGATTTAACCCTTGTGCAGTTGAATAATGAATGTTTTTTTCCATAGTGAGGGGACTTTTTTTTCATATATGAATCAAAATAATTAATTTAGTTAGTCAAGTAAAAAGGTAAAAATGAGAAATAAAGATAGCATATTTTAACAGAAAAGCTGTAAAAAGACAGCTCTGTTCAAATATATTGCAACCATTATGAAAACAAGTACAGTCTTGAAGTGTAAAGGAAAATATATGCAATTGAAATTCAAGCCTTATGTACCTATATCATGTATACTTGACCAGTAGCTTTGTCCTGCATTTAACTAATACTGTAGATGTGGTACTGGAAAAAATTCTCATGTTGTTTAACACAAATAAAAAAATAGCTTTTTGTTGGCAAAACTGAAGTGAAAACTGAAGCACGTAATAATGGCACATTTAACACCAAAGTCCCATATCTACATGAAAGCTGCAGTATATCCCTAGTATACTCTAAATACCTGAACATGTTTACATCTCCAGGTGTGTACACAAATTGTATTACCTGAGAATGCAAAAATAAGCTATGCAATATTCTGATTCAAGCCTCTCAAAAAAATGTGCTTATTATTTTGAGTTTTTTTTTTTTTTTTTTTTGAGGATGGGACTAGTAATATAAAACAATTCACAATGTAAAAACAAAGTGAGTGTGTACAAAATCAGTCACTCAGTCACAGAGGCATCTCAGATACTGAATACAGCCATAGTATTCATATCCTTCTCAAATGTTCTGATTTGTTTACAGGCTTAGTAAGTTTGCCAAATGAACATCATATTGAAAAAACACTGATACTATGCTAGTTTTATATGTGCCAAGGAAAATACTAGTAAGTCTCAGAAGTAAAAATGAGCAGAAACTCAAGTATATGGAAATCACAGATATCTGTAAGAACATATCAGATGCAGTGAAATGACTGAATAGTATGTTTACTGTTGCAAAGCAAGACAACGGTTGCATTTGCAATGAGCTGCAAGACTGGAATAATAGAAAGTACTACTTATTTTTTACAATTGAAAAAGTGGCCTCAGCAATTCTCTGATCCTGCAAGTCTGGGGTTGTATAAGTATCACAGTTTATAGTAGATAGTTGAAGTCGTCCATGAATAAGGTATTGGGTTGAATAGTGAGGGCCTCTGTTAAGTAAAAGTACAAGTTATGGGTTTCTTGAGTCACAGAGAGTGACCTATAGCTTGCAAGGATATTATTTGGGACTTTGTCTGTGGAAATCTGGACATGGAGAAGCACAAGTGCATCATCCTGTCTAACTAGTCTTGAGGTGAGTTTGTTGTTGATATAGATTGTGACACCTATACCTCTGGTCCCTGCCTGTAAAGAAGCTAGCTTGAATATGTGAGAGGCATTGTAGCCCTGCACTGCCAGGGTGTTCTCTGTGGCTTTAAACCATGTCTTAGTAACTGCACTGATGTCAAAATGCTCTCGGGTGAGAAGAGCCTGGGGAAGTGGAGTATCTTGTTTAGGCTCTTGGCATTGAGCAGTAACAGCTTTAGATTCACTTGGGTTGGTTTTATGTCAGAAGGTTTGCCAGTCTGACATTGCCAAAAAGGCACTATGGGGGCAGTCTTTTAGGCAATATGCGAAAGCCTAGAGGGGACAGATGCACACCATCATTGGCAATGCATCACGGTCTGTTGACCATATCCTCTCATGATGACAAATATTGTACCTCAAATGTAATTGAAAGGCTCGGAGGGTGTTGTAAACATAACTGATGACTTGTTACTCCAAAGTTAACGACAAGAGCAGCAAGGCAACATACTGATACAGCTGCTGAAGAGATTAAAATAGCATAATTTCAAGTTAAATACAATCCAATACAAAATTACATTGGCAAGTCTCAAATATATAGTGCATATTCTAACATAACAAGGACTGATGCTGGATAAAGTAAAAGTGAGAAGTAGTGCTAATGCCAAATGTAGAAGAAAAGTTGACGTTAAAGAGGTTTTTAGAATGCATGTATTTATCTTGTAAAGTTTGAACCAACTATGTCTGATATAACTCCATCAGTAAGTTGTTAGTGTATGCTGTAGCTGAGAATAGAGCTATGAGCAAGAAAAGAGTTTTGAAATTCTGAAGAAACTGGTTACTGATGTGGCAGCATTACAATACTATGATGTGAATAAGAAAGATTACATTAGATGACTGAGCCAAGGGCATTTACAAATGCAATTACCAGATTCACATAAATAAAATAGGAGTTATTAAAATAGTGCATAGCTGTGGGAATTTCCATGGATATGTCTAAAGAAATTCAGGTGTTAAATATATCATAAACCCTTGCAGAGCATATTAAAAATATTTATAAAAGACATCTCCAAAGTTTCAGATGAAGTTGTTTACTCTACTTAGGTGTAATATGAACTAGAGCAAATAACAATGCAAGGATTTATAATTATTATATTGTCAGATATGCTAAGCAGAGAATATTTACTTCAGACAAATTAACCATTGTTAGAAGAACTTTCAATTTTTTGATGATAGTGCAGTTTCCAATGACTGAAGCAATAGTAAAATAACTCTGGAAATCCACTGACAAGGACACAGAAATGCAGTTGTTTGAAGACATTACAATTAGTGCCTGGCCTGAGGAATCAACAATAGGAAAAACAAATTTAGTCTTATTTTTTTTTCAAGGAAGAAATGTGAGGTGTAAGCAGAAATTCATGTTCTAAGATGACAATGTAATAATTCCCAATAAGTTGAGAAGATACAGGACATGATGAACAATAAAGTGCAAAGAAAGATCAAGAGAGTTCTAAGATGACAACGTAATAATTCCCAATCAGTTGAGAAGATACAGGACATGATGAACAATAAAGTGCAAAGAAAGATCAAGAGAGTTCTAAGATGACAACGTAATAATTCCCAATCAGTGAGAAGATACAGGACATGATGAACAATAAAGTACAAAGAAAGATCAAGAGATGTAATTTATTGGCCAGAAATGTTAACCGACATAGAAAAAGTAGGACAGAAGTATATCATTTGAAGTGCATATCATTAGAACAATCCAAAGGAAGATATGATTGTATATCAAGTATCAGGTCATCTGTAGAGCTGAGTGGGCTCAAATATGTTCCAGTTCAATGAAGCCATTTATTTTATGTGTATCAATTATCCTTTCATGTTATCAAATATAATCAAACTGACAGACTCAAGTATAGCTTTAGGTTGTGCATTGATATCCATATTTCTGAGATACAGGATTCCTGAGGTTGTCACATCTGACAATGGTCCACAATACAAGAGTGTGGAATTCAGCAGATTCCTGAACACATACAAATTTAAACATATAACACACATAACCACAACAGCCAAATGGGAAAGCTGACAGACTCATCAAAACAGTGAAAATTTTCATGAGACAGATTAGCAACAACAGCTATGGGGAACATAATCTCAACATTTTGCGGTACAGGAATAGGAGCTCAGTCTTTCACCTTCTCAGTCATTAATACAGTAAAACCTGAAAACAAAAAAATGCCTTCTTTATTTATGTTACTAATACCTGAAAATCAATACAAAGTAAAGGAAATGCTAGATAGAAAAAACAGAGACAGAAATAATGTGACAGAAACTGAAGGAAATTACCAAATTTACAAGCCAGTGACATAATCAAAAAGCTGAAATACCTGGACAAGTAGCCAAGCCGAAATCCTATGTCACTCTTAGAGAAGGTTCAAACCTGTGCATGTGGAATCATAGACATTTGCATAATAAAATGACATCAAAGTCCATAAAAGGAAAAAACAGACTGTCACTGAAAAAATAGGCACTTAAGAACCATAAGTTTCACAGAAGAGGTCCTCAAGCCATGGCCCTAAGAAAAAGTGCAACTAGATCAAGGATTTTCCCAAAAGAAAATAGAAGATATCCAGAGAAAGTAGCCTCTTAAATACACTAGACTGGGAAGAACCATAAAGAAGCCAGGTATATGACCAATTCAAAAGCTGAATAGCATGCTAAAAACTGAAAAGTCACATTAATTAAAATGTCTTTTCAAAGTATACAAAAAGAAGATATGATTTATTTGAAAATCTGTTGGTGCCCATAACATACTTAGTATGGAATTAAGCCCTCATAAAATGTGTGTTCCACATACAGATACACACACACACACACACACACACACACACACACACACACACACACACACACACACACACACACACATAACTCAGTCTCAAAAGGGAATGCATGCTAACACCTAGCTTCAGGAAATTTCCATTCTAATGTCATGTGGTACACATTCTTTCTAGAAATCAATCTAAAAATACCACATGGGGGCAAAAGCTGATATTTACTGTTCACCCTGACAAACATTTATATATGATGATGTTGCAGATATATTTGTTTGTGAGCATTACAGGATCTGAAAGAAAGAAAGAAAGAAAGAAAGAAAGAAAGAAAGAAAGAAAGAAAGAAAGAAAGAAAGAAATAATCTGTCATTAGTTGCTGAAAGACTTGTAGCTGAACTTGTGTGTGTGTGTGTGTGTGTGTGTTTGTGTGTGTGTGGGTGTGTGTGTGTGTGTGTGTGTGCGTGTGTGTGCGTGTGTGTGTGTGTGTGTGTGTGTGTGTGTGTGTGTGTGTGTGTGTGTGTGTGTGTAATAACCGTAGCAGTACAAGTAGGTGTAAGTACTTCATTGCTTCCAATAAAAACAGTATGAGAAACAAATTAGTAATAATGAAAGCAACCTCAAATAACCCTGGTGTCTTTCCCACTTTACCCCCCCAAAGAATAGTCTGCAAAATAAAATGGGAAAAAAGTAGAGCAATGCACCTTCAATGCATCTACACTACAGTACTGGTTACAGTAATCTGCAAAAAATGTTGCAATATTTCTTTACAAGACTTAAGAAATGAAGGCAATCATTCATACTCCCGCACTAAAGAGCAATGGGTGTAAAGCACAAAAAAGACAACTAACGTAGTAATCGACATGCTCATTACTTTTCTAAAGGAATGAAGGTGCTACGGCCTAGTCAGCACCACGGGTGTTGTAGCTACACTGTATGGTGATCACCATGACAAATCACCATGGGACATACTTAAGCCATGACAAATCACCATGGGACATGCTTAAGTGTTCATTGGCCTGTATTAAGCTTATGAACAAAGGGTCATCATGAAATGTATCTGTGACACCCACTAGTATTGAGAAAATGTTAAGTTATCCCAGAGGTTTAAGACTTTGGACCTTCATTAACTTGTTTCTTGCAGTCCAAGGTTTGATTCTGTCAGCCTCCATTTGCCTACTTTGTGACTCTGAGCAAATCACTTAACCAGTGATCCTGGGCTGAGTCTGAAAATGGCCCATCTGAACCAGTGTTCTACTCTATTCAACAAATAAGTGACTAAGTAAGCAAGTATGAAAATATATACTGCACAGTTTATCTTTAGTATACTAGTCCATATACTGTGTATTATAATTGGATTTACTTTTTTTAATTGTATGTTATATTCTCCAGGCTGAGAATGAAGTCGGTCATTTGTGATCAGTGCTTCATCCTGATTAACAAATTGAAATATATAAATGTATTTATTTATTTATTTATTTACATTTGTTAACCGGGTAGTGTCCGACTGGGATGAAAAACCCCATTTTCAGTGGAGACCCAGACAGAAAAGCTGCACAACAAAAAGAACATTATTAAGGTACAAGAAGTAAACTTAGTTTAAGTAGTACATTGCTTACAATATGCAAACGAGTTTAACAAAAATATTATAGCAAAATATAACAACAGAATACAATATAAACATGCATGTTTCAGGCATACAGGAATACTGTTTTTTTGCAATATATATGAGGTACATAAGTCATGTAGCTTTACAAGGTGAGTCACTTCTGAAAGACCAAAACTGGTCATGTAGTTTTACAAGTTAGGTCATCTGAAGGAACAAAGATTAATAAAGATAAGACAGATAGTGGGATACCCTATGTGGGATGAGCACTATTTGGGCTAATGTGTGAAATGAGTGGGAAAAAACAGGAATAATATTAGTTGGGAGCCATATAGGGGTATAGCCAATTATCATTTAAATAGTCTATCAGGGTAGTTTTAAATGTGGACAGGTTGGGGTTCTTAGTTATCTATTGAGGAAGGGTGTTCCAATATTTGGATATTTTATGGGAGTAGAGGGAGTCTCCGTGATAGTTGTGAGACTGGGTTACTTTTACCATTAGTTTGTTGGAATGCCTGAGGAGTCTACAGTTTGTGTTTGGCTAGACTAGGTTTGATAGAGCTGGGCAGTCAGTAAGGTTGAATATGATTTTATGGGCTAGTGAAAGTTGTTTTAGTAATAATAGGTTGGGAAGTTCTAGCCAGTTGAGCTGTCAGAGAGCAGTGCAGTGGTGTGTTCTGTGGGGTTGGTTGGTGACAAACGTAGCTATTCTGTTATAGCAGGAGTCTAGTTTATTTAGGTCAGTTTTTGATAGGTTAGTAAAGACCTGAGAGAAGTATAGGAGGGTGGATAGCAAGTGGCATCTTGCAGTGGCCAGTCTAGCTAGTTGTGCATGGTAAGGTTTAACCCTGCATAGAGCGCCTAGTTTAGAGTAGATTTTTTTTCATGGTCAAATAGATGTTTATCACATTTTAGTGAGTCATCTATGGTTACCCCTACCGGCTTGGTCTGATTGATGGGTTTGATTTTTGTACCAATGTTAGATAGTATGGAGAGGGATTGGGCACTGGGTTTGGAAGATTTATTAGAGAAAATTATGAGCTTGGGTCTTATTTGGATTTAGGATGAATTGGTGGCTGGTGAGGTACTTTTCAATGTTTTGAAATGGTGATTGCGTTTTGTGTTGGAGTTCTCGTGGGGAGTGGAATGAACAGATAAGGGAGGAGTCATCTGCATATTGAATGACAGTGGCATGTTGGGTGGCAGTATATAGGTTGTTGGTAAATATTATGAAGAGGAGGGGCCCAAGGATGGAGCCTTGTGGTACCCCCATGGTGACTGATAATAATGGGGAGAGGACGTTTGCCCATTTAGTGACATGTTGATGGTCAGATAGATAACTGTGAAACCATGTTATGGGTGTGGTATTGAGACTGTAAGTGGCAAGTTTATTGAAGAGCAGCTGATGGGACACTGTCAAAAGCTTTTCACATATCTAAGAAAATGGCTGAGACTAGTTGTCCTTCATTTTTGTGGTGTTGAATGGTCTCTGTAAAGGTTATAAGGGCTGGGTTAGTACTGTGTTTAGGCCTAAAGCCATGCTGGGTGCTGCACAGTAGGTTGTTGGTAGTGAGGTGATTCAGGAGTTGCTGGTGGATAAATTTCTCTAGAATTTTGGCAAGGGGGGATAGAATGGAGATGGGACGGTAGTTAGTTATGTCTCTAGATGGGCCGCCCTTATGATGTGGTATGATATGACAGAGTTTCCATAATTTGGGAGTGTACTGTTCAGATATAGACCAGTTTATTAGTAATGATATGGGATAGGGGATGGATGGGACAGCTAGTTTTAGGTATTCGTTTGGAAGTTGGTCGGCAGCTAAGTAGCAGGGTTTTGATTTACATAGGAGTTTTTTTATGTAGGAAGTTGGAATGGGAATAAAGGAGCAGGTGTTTGTGTCATTAGATGTCAATCAATAAATAAATACAGTAAAATAAATTTCAGACATAAATTTACATCTCCCATCCAACTGACAGGTCAAGTTTTGAAAGCTACTGCCTTTGTGTTGTAGTATTATATAATATTCATTCCAAATAGTAGGCATAATAGCTTCCTGTATGGTTCTATTTATAAGGTTAGTTACAGGAACTGCTAAGAAATATACTGCTACCTTAAGGAATTTTGGTGGGAGGTCATCTAAGCCAGTGCATCCTTGCTCTTTCTTTTTTTTCTTTCTTTCTTTTTTCTTCCTTAGTTTACAGACATTAAAGGAAAACTCCACCTTCTCCAACAGTTTAACTCAATGCTTAGGATGCCTTTCTCCCTGCAATATGGTTCCCGTACTGATAAGGTACCAGAAACCTGCTTGTACTTTATAAAACTTTCATTTTCTTGCTTTGGAATCAATGGAAAGGAAATCCCACTCACTTTTTTAAACTTAATTTCTCAAATATTTTGAAGTACAATTTGTCTCTGCCTACATGACATACCGCAGGCACAGTGAAATGAGTACTTCACCCAATCAATTCTTGTATCTTCTTACACTCAGTCACTATTTTCCTTCATGGACCAGTGCCTGCGGTCACTACATGTGTATACAGATTTACTGAGACTTTGTCATTGATTCATAGCCTGCGGTCACTACATGTGCATACAGATTTACTGAGACTTTGTCATTGATTCATAGCCTGCGGTCACTACATCTGCATACAGATTTACTGAGACTTTGTCATTGATTCATAGCCTGCGGTCACTACATCTGCATACAGATTTACTGAGACTTTGTCATTGATTCAGAGCCTGCGGTCACTACATCTGCATGCAGATTTACTGAGACTTTGTCATTGATTCATAGCCTGCGGTCACTACATCTGCATACAGATTTACTGAGACTTTGTCATTGATTCATAGCCTGCGGTCACTACATCTGCATACAGATTTACTGAGACTTTGTCATTGATTCATAGCCTGCGGTCACTACATCTGCATACAGATTTACTGAGACTTTGTCATTGATTCATAGCCTGCGGTCACTACATCTGCATACAGATTTACTGAGACTTTGTCATTGATTCATAGCCTGCGGTCACTACATCTGCATACAGATTTACTGAGACTTTGTCATTGATTCATAGCCTGCGGTCACTACATCTGCATACAGATTTACTGAGACTTTGTCATTGATTCATAGCCTGCGGTCACTACATCTGCATACAGATTTACTGAGACTTTGTCATTGATTCATAGCCTGCGGTCACTACATCTGCATACAGATTTACTGAGACTTTGTCATTGATTCATAGCCTGCAGTCACTACATCGGCATGCAGATTTACTGAGACTTTGTCATTGATTCATAGCCTGCGGTCACTACATCTGCATACAGATTTACTGAGACTTTGTCATTGATTCATAGCCTGCGGTCACTACATCTGCATACAGATTTACTGAGACTTTGTCATTGATTCATAGCCTGCGGTCACTACATCTGCATGCAGATTTACTGAGACTTTGTCATTGATTCATAGCCTGCGGTCACTACATCTGCATGCAGATTTACTGAGACTTTGTCATTGATTCATAGCCTGCGGTCACTACATCTGCATGCAGATTTACTGAGATTTTGTCATTGATTCATAGCCTGCGGTCACTACATCTGCATGCAGATTTACTGAGACTTTGTCATTGATTCATAGCCTGCGGTCACTACATCTGCATGCAGATTTACTGAGACTTTGTCATTGATTCATAGCCTGCGGTCACTACATCTGCATACAGATTTACTGAGACTTTGTCATTGATTCATAGCCTGCGGTCACTACATCTGCATACAGATTTACTGAGACGTTGTCATTGATTCATAGCCTGCGGTCACTACATCTGCATACAGATTTACTGAGACGTTGTCATTGATTCATAGCCTGCGGTCACTACATCTGCATACAGATTTACTGAGACGTTGTCATTGATTCATAGCCTGCGGTCACTACATCTGCATACAGATTTACTGAGACGTTGTCATTGATTCATAGCCTGCGGTCACTACATCTGCATACAGATTTACTGAGACTTTGTCATTGATTCATAGCCTGCGGTCACTACATCTGCATACAGATTTACTGAGACTTTGTCATTGAGTCATAGCCTGCGGTCACTACATCTGCATACAGATTTACTGAGACTTTGTCATTGAGTCATAGCCTCGGTCACTACATCTGCATACAGATTTACTGAGACTTTGTCATTGATTCATAGCCTGCGGTCACTACATCTGCATACAGATTTACTGAGACTTTGTCATTGATTCATAGCCTGCGGTCACTACATCTGCATATAGATTTACTGAGACTTTGTCATTGATTCAGAGCCTGCGGTCACTACATCTGCATACAGATATACTGAGACTTTGTCATTGATTCAGAGCCTGCGGTCACTACATCTGCATACAGATTTACTGAGACTTTGTCATTGATTCAGAGCCTGCGGTCACTACATCTGCATACAGATTTACTGAGACTTTGTCATTGATTCATAGCCTGCGGTCACTACATCTGCATACAGATTTACTGAGACTTTGTCATTGATTCAGAGCCTGCGGTCACTACATCTGCATTCAGATTTACTGAGACTTTGTCATTGATTCATAGCCTGCGGTCACTACATCTACTTACAAGTTTACTGACACTTTGTCATTGATTCATAGCCTGCGGTCACTACATCTGCATACAGATTTACTGAGACTTTGTCATTGATTCATAGCCTGTGGTCACTACATCTACTTACAAGTTTACTGACACTTTGTCATTGTTTCATAACCTGCAGTCACTACATCTACATACAAGTTTACAGCAACTTTGTCATTGTTTCATGTAAGCATAGTTATCATGAAGAACCTTGCCACATATTAACTTTATTTTATTTATTTTATTTATTTTATTTTACATTTATTTACCGGGAAAGTCCAGCTGGACATGTATACTTTTTCAGTGGAGGCCCGGGGAGATAAGCTCCAGGTTATAAATTAAGATAGTAAAAGTGCAACATATTGACAAAAGTGAAGTATTCATATTAACAAAGACAAAATAACAGTGTTAGACATTGTTACTATAGATATAATGAGAAGTAGATCATACAGTCATATACAAAGTATTATCAAATATGAGGAAATATCTAGCTTGGCAGTTGATAAATAAACATAATTATCAATAATGTGCAATGAGCATTCAGCTCTTAGCTATAAAATTTGGTCATAAATCAGTTAAGCAAGGTTAGAAGGAGTGATGGCAGAACAGAGTGGTATATGAAATGGCCTATCCTGAGGGGCGACAGGGACAGAGCCAGGAGTTTGCAAGGTGTGTTTTTAGGAGTGTTTTAAATTGTTTAGATAAGGGAATGGTCACTATCGAGTTTGGTAGGGCATTCCATAGCCTTGATGTGTAGTTGGAAAAAAGTGATTCTCCTGCTACGTTTTTTGTTTTGTAACTTGTAGTAGAAGTTTATTTTTAGAGCAGAGGGATCGTGAAGCTGAGTAAGGCTGAATGAGGTCTTTGAAGGCAATTGACCGGTTCTATACATGCCTGCTCTGTGAAATAGTAGGACCCCTTACTAAGGTGGCCAGTGTTTCCTTTTGCTTGACCTGTAGACTATACTGCATATGCCAAGTATTTATTCACATTCTACTTGCATCTCTTTGTTAATCACTTTGTTCTGGCTATAGAATGATTGCACTCGGTTATAAATTGCCCTATAAATTGACTTGAGGGGACATCTCTACACTCTATATACAGTGTTTAAATAGTATTTAAATCATCTCTTTCAACATCAGTTTGAAATTGTATAAATACTCTTTTTTAGCTTCTCTGTTAAATGCCTGCACAGCATACAAGTTCCAAGGGTTTTCATTCTTTCTCTTTATCGTACTGTTCCAAAAATGTCTCCATATGTCACAGAAAGTATCTTTGTTAATACAAATAAAAGCTCTTACCTCTCTGGGGTCAATACCCACTGGTGAAGTGATGCTGTCCCATACTTCATACCTGTCCAGCTCCTTCTCTATCATCTTATTTATTTTCACCCAATGTTTCCTTCTTACTTCTGCTTTCTTATCTTATCATCTTTCACCTTCTCTCACCATTTGCGAGTATGATTTTTGTCTCTTCCTTCCTTATTTCCTGAACTTCTTCTTGAATTCTGTCCATCATTTCTCCCCACAACACTGCCTTTTTGCTCTCCAGTTTGCTCTGTTTGATCAATTCTTTCAAATAAATAAACTGCAAACCTCACCCCCCCAACTGGAGGGCTGTAACAATACACTCAAGTATTGCAGAATCTGTTAAAAACAGATTTTGTTAAAACAGATTTTCCAAATCCATAACAGTAGCCTCAACTCTTTCTTTTTGCCTCTTATATAGCTCTCTTTCTCCTTCTTTCTTCCCTTCTCTGTTTTCTCTACACTGCTCCACCTCCGACTCATTATCCACCACATCTTAACCCTTTGTTGTTCGAATAACAGCTTCACTAATCTCCATTACATTAAAAACATGCAATTAAATACAACTGATACAATTAAACTTAGCCTGAAAATTGGTGTAAAATTAAAAAAAGAATAAAACAAATTAAAGTACAGCCAACAACACTGCTTACATACAATCATACAAACCAAACCAAAAGCCCAAGGTAACTCTCAGAGTCAGTGTTAGCCCCGCTCTGCTCGCCCTTGCTGCCCTCGGCTCACTCCGCTCCCCTCCCTGCCCCCAAATTCCACCCGCCCCCACTAGTGCTAAATTTAAACCAGACTTTGCCACTCCCTTGCCACTCCCCTCCTGCTAAGTACCAATCAGCACCTCACACATCATTGAGCAACCCTGCCCCCTTAACCCATTTCCTTCTCTCTCATTCTTCCACACCCTGTTAGCACAGTCAGCCATCAAATTTGGCTCGCCCCCTATCAAAATGCAAACAAGCAAAAAAACACTAATTACCCAAATGCCTATACTGTTTCTATTTTACCATCTCACTGCCTATGAACAAACACTTGACCATGGTATTCACTACCCAAATGGTCAAACAGACACCCGTGACTTCACACATAACACCAAACACTTTACCTTCCCCTGCACACCGAATATACCACCCTCTATAAAATACCACCCCTGTACAGCCACAAAACATAATCCTAAAGACAAAGACTATATAAAGCTTATAAACAAACTCCTAAAGCTCAGAATATCCTGTCACTATAACCTTATAACACATGGAGACATTCATCCCAACCCTGGCCCACCCACACCCAATAACCGCCACTCCCCTAACACAATCCCCACAGTCAAGCTACCCATGAATACTCCCACTAGTTCCCTCCTAGCATTTCACCTAAATATTAGAAGTATTAACAATAAGATTCCCAACCTACACGACCTCCTAGCAACCCACTCCCCAAACATTATGTGTCTTACAGAAATCTGGCTAAAACCCAGTACTACTGACCATGAGATACTACCTCCAGGATAAAATATTCAACGGTTAGACCGTGCTACAAGGAAAGGAGGTGGGATAGCAGTCCTTTACAAAAATACTCTAACCATTAATAGAGATACCATTCAACCTCCCCAATTCAATAACGTGGAACTCCTCATAACCAAACTACAAATTAACCAAAACAAACACTTGAACATTGTCTGTGCATACATTCCACCAGGCAACAACCTAAATACCCTAGAAGATCTCCTTTACTGGTTATCCACTACCTATCCCCAAGAAACCATAGTTCTTGGTGATTTTAACACCGACTGGTACCCCTGCTCCTCCAACCCCCCCCCCCCCCTCACTCATATAAACTTATCTGGGTTTAAACAGACCATAACCTCTCCCACTAGGATAAACAAACCAACCAACAAGGAAAGTATTCTAGACTGGATCCAAGTTAATAACCAACCCCAACTGTACACAGCTGGTACTCTCCCTGATGACCTCAGCGACCATTGTCTAACCTATATCAAAAAACATAAGGCAGGAAACCCTCACCAGCCCAAATATAAAACATTTAGAAACAGGAAAAACTTTGATGCTGCTATATTCCAAAATGAATTAAAAGCAGTTGACTGGTCAAAACTAAAAAATCTAACATTAGAGGAGGCCATAGATCACTTTAACACAAAATTCCTAAGTATCCTTGATTCCCATGCTCCAGCACGTACAATAAAAACTAGATTAAATACAGCACTATGGCTCACAAAATATACTAAAGCAAAAATCAAAACTAGAAACAGAGCCTGGGCCAGCTGGAGAACAACCAAAGCCCCACTTGATCATCTAAAATATCGTCAACTCAGGAATGATACAAAAAAATCTATTTTACTGGATAAAAAAAGCTTCTACCAAAATCTCCTACAAAAACACCACAACAACCCTCAAAAGTTCTAGGCAGGCTTAAATCAACTACTTTGTCCACGTCACTCCACCACCCCAACCCTGGCTAACTACACCCATAGTTCCCCAGAGACAATAGCTAGTGCCTTTATTAACCTTTTCACTGAAACAATCCAATCCCTAGCAAATCAACTAACCCCCTCTAACTTAAACCACATGCCTAATCTACCTAATAATCACCCGGAATTTGGCTTCCAACCAATATCCACTAGTTTTATCAAAACACTTCTAAAAAATCTGAAACCTACCACCCTCACTGCAGACCTCCTCCCTGCAGAGTACCTGAAAATAGCTGCAGATGCCATTGCATATCCCATATCTATCCTCATCAACAGAACCTTATCCGAAAATGCTATCCCCTCCCTCTGGAAAATATCTCATGTCATCCCACTCCATAAAGGTGGTAGCTCCTCAGACATATCCAACTATAGACCCATTGCCATTCTTTCCCCACTAGCCAAAATAATGGAGAAATGTGTACACAAGCAACTAATGCAATACCTTTCACAGAATAACTTACTATCTGACTCCCAGCATGGTTTCAGGCCATACCAAAGCACCACCTCAGCCCGCCTTTCCTTTACTACTGCCATAAACCAAAACAGGAATAACAATAGGCTAACCTCTGCCATCTTTCTTGACCTATCAAAAGCCTTTGACATGGTCAACCATAAACTTCTCATTCTTTCACTAAAATCTATTTCCCTCAACAAGCTTGCTATCCAGTGGTTCCAGTCCTACCTGACTGGTAGACAGCAGGCAGTACTATGGCAGGGCAAACTCTCCAGCCAGTTACCTCTCACACTTGGTGTCCCTCAAGGGTCCATACTAGGTCCACTACTTTTCTCTATTTTTATTAACAACCTCCACACTGCTATCCCTAAAGCCACCTGCATCCAATACGCAGATGATTCCACTCTCATCTGCTCAGCCACCTCCCCATCTGACTTGCAAATCTTAACCCAAAATACATTTAACACTATCAAGAACTGGCTCACCAATCAACGCCTACTTCTGAACCCCAATAAAACTAAACTTCTACTCTTCTCTCCCACTAGTAGATCCACCACACTTTCATTCTCTGTCACATCTAACAATGGTACCACTATTTCCCCTGATAATCACACCAAACTGCTAGGGGTTATCATAGACAATAATCTCAAAATTCCAGTAAACAAATGTAAAATAAATAAATAAATAAATAAATAAAAACATGATCTTTCTCCTCCATTTCCTTTTCTGCTTCCTGCTTCTCTAAGCCGCCTTTAATGCCTGAACCAGAAGTCAGGAAGTACAACAAAGAATAGAGTCTGAGTATGTAAAAGAGTAGGGGTATTTATTGATATATACATTACATATTATTTACATATTTACATTATTTACATCTATTTACAAATCTTCATACATTATAAACTTCAATTTAAGCTTTCCCCCACTCTTTTATCCACAACCAAAACTTTTTTTCCAAAATCTTTTTCAAAGTCCATTTTCCATTGTATTTAATTTCATTTAGTCTTACGTTCCATATAGTCCATGAAGCATAAAATATTACTCTGTCCATTTATTTAACTTCTTCTTGTTTATGTGCACCATAGTAACCAAATTATATTATGTCCATATTTATTTGTTCAAATTTTAACAAATGTTTCACCCTATCTTTACATATTTCTTTCCACAAATTATTAACTCTTTGACATTTCAAAAACACATGCTCAGTAGTCTCAAACTCTCCACGTTTATTACATATTCTATCTTGCTTTTCTTTTGTATGGCATATTTGCCTTAACTGGCAATTTTCTAATAGGCAATCTCCATAAAAATCATTACAGTCTTTAATCTTTTTATACTTATTATATCTCATCATTATGGCTTTTTTCTTATCTATTTCTAAATCTTTCCATGGATCAATACAATAAAATGCTTTCATAATACCTAAGTACCATTTCTTTCTATTTTTCTCACGTATATTGTTTTTTTATTTTCCATAACACAATTTTGTTTTGGTACTCTTTCATTTCTTAATTCTCAGTGCTTTTACTTCATTTTTTAACTTCCACTCCTTCACAAAATTCTTTGTATTTATAATATAGTATCATTTCTATCAAGTTTTTATTTTCCTTAATAATTCCTTTTAATACCTTATATAAAATTAAAGATGCTGCATGTACTATTGAGCTTATTAAACCCAAGCATCCTTGCTCTTTTTTCATATACAGAATCCCTCTTTTGAATGGATTCAATCTACCGACTCATATAAAAGAGACTATAATCATCATTAACTCCTTTTCATACTTAATAGGAATCATATAGATGTTAGCAACATAAGCGATTTTTCCTATTATCATGGTGTTCAACAAGTGTGCTTTTTTCTATATGAAAATCTACATGATTTCTAAAAATTAGTCATATCATTTACTTCTTTGAGTACATTATCCCATTGTTGTTGTCATTCCTTCCAAATGTTATTTTTAATATATTTATATATTTTTCATTGAACTCAACACATCCTAGCATACCTACAAAACCAAATCCTTTACTTTTCTCCTTATTTATAATTAAACCATTTTTTTTTTAATTTATACTTAATTTTTCATTTACTTTTTCCATCCATACTTTGTTTTTAACAATTAATACAATACCATCCACATAATTATACATTCTTGGCAATTGCACTTCTTTCATCATTTTGTATCCACCACTACTTGACATTTTATTAATTTCCTTCACTATTACATTCATAACTAATGAGAAAATTACACTACTAACTGGGCAGCCCTGCTTTATTCCACATTCTATTTTTATATCTTCCCCAATCAAGCCATTTACATTTAGTTCCATATAGTTCCGTTCATAAACAGATTTTATTACTTGTAATATTTTTTTGCTTACATTATATGCCTGCAAAATTCCCCTTAATGATTTATATTGAATATTATCATAATTTTACTTATATCCCCTATCATAACCTTCGCTTCTGCATTTTTATTTATATCATCAATTATTTCTCTTATTATCCATAATAACTCTTCACTTCCTTTTCCTTTTCTTCCAAATACTTTTTGTTCATATATTCTATCCATTTTTGGTAACCGTTTTGTTATTATTCTCATAAAAAATTGTATAATCTGTATTATTCAGTATTATAGGTCTCCAATTTGTTATCTCCTCTTTATTTCCTTTTTTAAAATATAAATTTTATATCTCCTGTACACATCTCTTTCTCTTTAATTCCACTTTCTAACCATTCATTCATAACATCTATAAAAATTATTTTTGCAACTCTTTCATTTCTTTATACATACCATATTCAGTTCCATCCAGTCCTGTTGCAGAATTCATGCTAATATATTTTAGAATTTCATTAAATTCTTTTGTTGTTATTTTTTTGTTATAAATACTCATTATCTTCCTTATTTAATTTTTCACCTTTACAAATTTGTTCTGTTTTCTTCTCTCATAGCAAATGATTCCAATGCATATTCTTTATTTATTTTGTATATTCCTTCTTGCTGTCTTATTTGCTTACCTTCCTTACTTTTTAATTCTCTTATTATTTTTCCTTCTTTTATTATTTTACTAAAATATGATGCTACCTCTTCTTTCTTTCCTTGTAAGCAATAGTTTTGCTTATATAACAAGTTGTTAATTTTAATTTGATTCATTTTATATATTTCCCTTTCTTTTTCATAAAAGGAATTTTTCTTCTCTAATAAGACTCTACATCTTTCTTGACTTAATATCTTATATCTCTCTTTTTCTTTTCTTTTCTTCTTTTCTTCCTTATACATTCTAAAAATATTTTTTATATTGTTCTTTAAAATTAAGCCACCAAACCATCCAATTCTTATAACACTCCCTCATAGTCATATGACTTTTCCATAATTCCACAAGTGCTTTTTTCTCTTCTAACTCTAATTCATTTTTATTAATTCTCTTTATTCCTTTTCCTATGCTTATATATTTTTCATTTTTCTGTACTTTAACTCATATTGCCACATGATCTGAAAATCCAGCACACTTAATTCCTTTTTTATAATGTTTAAACTACCAGATATTAAAAAATAATCAATTTCTGTCCTAATTTCATTCCTTTTATAGATCGAGTGGTTATTCTCCCACACACTTAACTTTCCACTTCTCATAATTTCTTTAGCCATTTTAATATCACAATTGCTCTTATTTTTTCCTTAAATTACAATTAAAATCACCCACCACTACAATGTCCATATTTACACAAACATATTCAAGAATCTTTTTAAACATCATTTCTCTCCCTTTTTTGTTACATATGCATATAAATTTATAAAGCTATACACATATTTTTCCATCTCACGTTTATTACCATAGTTCAACCTAGTTCCACTATGGTTACATCTAATATTTTAATGCTTTCTTGACATAATATACATATGCCCAAGCATGTTTCTTTCCCCATGTTCCAAACTACCACACCATTCCAAGGTTTTTAGTTTGTGTTCTTCTTTCCTCTAATAATTTGATATATTCTAAAACAATAATATGTCCATCTAATGCAGCACACCATTGTAATATACCTATTCTCCTTTTAAGATTTTTCATACTGTTCACATTTAAAGCTAATATTTTCAGCTTTTAAGAACAGTTAGTATAATAAAATATTTATTCCTTTCCTTTCTTATTTTCTCTAAGCATTATGTTTTTGATTTTTCTTTAACTCGTTTCCCTATAGAATTCTTTTTATTTCTTACTGTGCACCAATCTGCTTCTTCCTACCTTGCCTCCACTGTTTATTTTTCCTTGTTATTTTCTTTAACTTCATATATAACCTCTTTATCAGTTACATCTTTTTGTACATTTTCTTGTATAACACATTCTATCTCTTTATCTTGTATAACTTCATTTTTATTTTCATTTTCTTCTACATTAATTTCACATTCTAGCCATGAATGACCAGTATTGCCACATTTTCTGCACTTTAAATCATATTTTTTGCATTATGCCCTGTTTTACCACATAAATAACATTTTAGCACATTCATTGATTAAATGATCCTTTTTTCTGCAAAAATACAAAGGTTTTTGGTTGACCCCTGTATTTCACAAAACCCCTATTACCATGGACATTAATAATACTAGGTACATGCATAACATTATCATTTTCCATTTTCAGTATTATTCCACATTCCCATCCCGCAGTCCACAGTCCTCTTTCATCATAGACTTTTGTAGTATCCATTACATCTTTACATATAGTTAACAAATGTTCTTTCAATTCTTTTGCTTCAACTTCAGCTCTAAACTGGATCATTATTCTATTTTTTGTTTGTCTGTAAAAAGCTTGCATGACATATTTTGACCATGGATATGTTTTTTTTTTTTCTTTTGTTCATTGGCGTTGTCATTAGACATCAGTCAATAAATAAATACAGTAAAATTAATTTCAGACATAAATTTACATCTCCCATCCAACTGACAGGTCAAGTTTTGAAAGCTACTGCCTTTGTGTTGTGGTACTATATGATATTCAGTCCAAATAGCAGGCATAATAGCTTCCTGCATGGTTCTATTTACAAGGATAGTTACAGGAACAGCTAAGAATTATACTGCTACCTTAAGGAATTTTGGTGGGAGGGCATCTAAACCAGTACATCCTTGGTTTTTCTTTCTTTTTTCTTTCTATTTTTCTTTCTTTTTTCTTTCTTAGTTTACAGATATTAAAGGAAAACTCCACCTTCTCCAACAGTTTAACTCAATGCTTAGGTTGCCTTTCTCCCTGCAACATGGTTCCAGTATTGATTAGGTACTAGAAACATGCTTGTACTTTATAAAACTTTCATTTCCTTGACTTGGAATCAATGGAAAGAAATCCCACTCACTTTTTTAAACTTAATTTCTCAAATATTTTGAAGGGGAATTTGTCTCTGCCTACATGACATACAACAGGCACAGTGAAATTAGTACTTTACCCAATCAATTGTTGTATCTATATACACTCAGTCCCTATTTTCCGTCATAGAGTGAGTCTGTGGTCATTACATCTATGTACACATTTACTGAGACTTTGTCATTGTTTCATAACCTGTGGTAACTACATCTACATACAAGTTTACTGAGACTTTGTCATTGATTCATAGCCTGTGGTCACTACATCTACATACAAGTTTACTGACACTTTGTCATTGTTTCATAACCTGCAGTCACTACATTTACATACAGGTTTACTGCGACTTTGTCATTGTTTCATGTAAGCATAGTTATCATGAAGAACCTTGCCACGTGTTAACTTCATTTTATTTATTTTATTTATTTTATTTTACATTTGTTTACTAAGTTCAGCTGGACATGTATCCTTTTTTAGTGGAGGCCGTGGAGATAAGCTCCAGGTCATAAAGTAACATAGTAAAAGTGCAACGTATTAACAAAAGTGAAGTACTTCATATTAACAAAGACAAAACAGTGTTAGACATTGCTACTATAGATATAATGACAAGTAGATCATACAGTTATATACAAAGTATTATCAAATATAAGGAAATATCTAGCTTGGCAGTTGATAAATAAACATAATTATCAATAATGTGCAATAAGTATTCAGCTCTTAGCTATAAGATTTGGTCATAAATCAGTTAAGCAAGGTTAGAAGGAGTGATGGTAGAACAGAGTGGTATGTGAAATGCCTGTATCAAATCAACCAGCAAGGGCAAGGTGCCTCCGAAGATCATAAGCACAAAGTCCAATTGATGAAACTCACTGAGGCACACCACGGCAATAAGAAGCTGACCTTTTATTTCTCAAAAAGAAAAGAAAATACACTTGTAAAAACAAAGAAATGTTTCAAACCAGTAAGCGCTTTCACATTTCAAAGAATGCTTCATCAGACTATTCAAACACCAACAGAAACTGCATATAAAAGCATAATTCAATTAACTATTCAACCAAACTGCATTGTGATCTCATTATGCAGGAATGAGCACTAATATGTATAAACTAACTATGTGGTAACATAAATTAATAAAAAGACAAACATTTCATAAAATCTTTTTAAATGTGTACACAAAAAATGCTGTTGTTAATAATATTAAAAATCTGTTAAAAAGTTGTAAACTATTGAAAGTGTATATATGTAACAGTAAAAACAATTAAGAATATATATATGTCTCTTTGGTATCAAATTTTATTCATGAAAAAAAGGGGGGGGTTACTATAGAATTGCTTCATCTACATCAAACCATCATAATCTCCTTATATATATATCATACTAGTTGATATGAGATGGCTACCAGATAAAAAATAAACTAATATATCAATTTTGACTAGTGGAACAAATACCCACAGTGATTAAAGACACCAAACAGTTTCTTGAGAGCCTTACTGAATATACTTCACCTATTAAGATTGATGAAATAGGTTTTATTGTGACACTAGATGTAAATTCTTTATTTACGTCCATCCCTAATGACATAGGGGTAGATTACATGAGGTTGCTTTTGATAGAAAAGGATATGCCAAGGAACATGGTGATTAGATGTGCTATGCTTATGGACATCATGTTAAAAAATAATGCTTTTGTATATGATGACCAGTATTTTTTACATCAGAAAGGAATGGTGATGGGCACACCATGCACAAACTCCTATGCAAACATAGTAATGGCATACTGGGAGAACACCTACATCATACAGAGCATATATCAGGAAAACATCTTACTATATAAGCATTTTGTGGATGATATCTTTCTATTATGGAAAGGTGATGAGGCCACACTTCAAGAGTTTATTGAATATATTAATAGTACGACCAGTTTTTTGTCTGTAGATGGGAAATGGTCAGTAGAGCAGATAGAGTTCCTAGATGTTCTGCTTGTAAGAGAGGAAGACTCCTTACAGACACAGTTATTTAGAAAAGACTGTAGGAAAAATTTGGTTTTGCACCGTACTAGTACGCACCCTTCACATATTTATAGGAATATCGTTAACGGTCAAGTACTAAGAGCATCTAGACTTACGAGCCAAGATGCTCAATTTCAAAAAACTGTGGAGGTCCTACAGGATGAATTTCAAGAAAGGGGTTATAAATCAGGAGAGATGATAAATGCATTTCAAGACAGTATATTAAGAAGGAATTCAATGGGGAAACTATATATATACGGGAATGAAGGTGCTCGTAATCCAATAGAAGAAACAAAGAATCATATGATGTTGAACAAGCCTGTGATATCTTTCACTAGTAATAATAGGAAAATCAAGGAGATTTTTATGAAAAATTGGAACATCTTAACAATAGACGATAAGTTACATCAATTAGTAGGAGATACCCCTAAATTTATATATAAGAATACCAAATCTTTAAAACGTCTACTATGTTATGAGAAAAAAGAGAAACAGCAGGTAGAATCATTGAGGAGAGGGACCTACGCATGTAGGACTTGTAATCAATGTTGTTACATATCAAATAACAACAAATTAATTCATCCAAACACTGGGAAAGTATACTGTTTTGACTTTTATGCAAATTGTCAGACATGCAATTTAGTCTATCTAGCGGTTTGCACAAAATGCACATCTTTCTATGTTGGTATGACAAATAGAACTCTTAGAGAACGTATAAGAGAATATATGTACGCCATTAATAGGGAAGATGAAAATAATGCTCTGGCCAAACATGTCATAGATAATGGTATGACACACAAATTTAAGTTTATGGCCATAGAATTGATACATCAAGACACTAGGCTAGGTGATTATAAAAACTATACAGAACAAAGAGAAAGTCGATGGATCATGAGGCTGCAGGCAGATAAAGCCCCCAGTTTAAATGACAGAATTTCTTTGAAACCTTTCCTGAGTGCTAGGGGCTTCAAGCATTAAGTGCCATGTATACACTGTTCAGTTATATGGAATTTTTGTTTATTTAGTTTTTTCATATTTTACATTTTATACAATATATTTTATATATTCTTCTATGGGTTTATAGATAGATGGTCATGTTCTCTTAGACGTTTATTGTATATACATATATTTTTTCATCAGTCAAAATTGATATATTAGTTTATTTTTATCTGGTAGTCATCTCATATCAACTAGTATGATATATGTATATAAGGAGATTATGATGGTTTGATATAGTTGAAGCAATTCTATAGTAACCCCCCCCTTTTTTTCATGAATAAAATTTGATACCAAAGAGACATATATATATATATTCTTAATTGTTTTTACTGTTACATATATACACTTTCAATAGTTTACAACTTTTTAACAGATTTTTAATATTATTAACAACAGCATTTTTGTGTACACATTTAAAAAGGTTTTATGAAATGTTTGTCTCTTTATTAATTTATGTTACCACATAGTTAGTTTATACATATTAGTGCTCATTCCTGCATAATGAGATCACAATGCAGATTGGTTGAATAGTTAATTGAATGATGCTTTTATATGCAGTTTCTGTTGGTGTTTGAATAGTCTGATGAAGCATTCTTTGAAATGTGAAAGTGCTTACTGGTTTGAAACATTTCTTTGTTTTTACAAGTGATTTTTATTTTCTTTTTGAGAAACAAAAGGTCAGCTTCTTATTGCCGTGGTGTGCTTCAGTGAGTTTCATCAACTGGTATGTGAAATGGCCTATCCTGGGGGGGCTACAGGGACAGAGCCAGGAGTTTGCAAGGTGCATTTTTAGGAGTGTTTTAAATTATTTATATAAGGGAATGGTCACTATTGAGTTTGGTAGGGCATTCCATAGCCTTGATGTGTAGTTGAAAAAAAGTGATTCTCTTGCTGAGTTTTTTGCTTTTGTAACTTGTAGTAGAAGTTTATTGTTAGAGCGGAGGGATCTTGGAGCTGAGTAAGGCTGAATGAGGTCTTTGAGAGCTGGGGACTTATTTGGCTGGTAGAGAATTGTATGGGCTAAGGTTAATTGATTAAGCTGTAGTAGTTGAGGGACTTCAAGCCAATTGATCAGTTATATAGACGCCTGCTATGTGAAATAGTAGGACCCCTTACTAAGGTGGCCAGTGTTTCCTTTTGCTTGACCTGTAGACTATACTGCATATGCCAAGTATTTATTCACATTTTATTTGCATCTCTTTGTTAATTGCTTTGTTCTGGCTATAGAATGATTGCACTCGGTTATAAATTGACCTATAAATTGACTTGAGGGGGACATCTCTACACTCTACACACAGTTTTTAAATATTATTTAAATCATCTCTTTCAACATCAGTTTGAAGTTGTATAAATATTCTTTTTTAGCTTCTCTGTTAAATGCCTGCACAGCATACAAGTTCCAAGGGTTTTCATTATTTCTCTTTATCGTACTGTTCCAAAAATGTCCCCATATGTCACAGAAAGTATCTTTGTTAATACAAATAAAAGCTCTTACCTGTCTGGGGTCAATGCCCACTGGTGAAGTGATGCTGTCCCATACTTCATACTTGTCCAGCTCCTTCTCCATCTTATTATTTATTTTCACCCGATGCTTTCTTCTTACTTCTGCTTTCTTATCTTATCATCTTTCACCTTCTCTCACCATTTGCGAGTATGATTTTTGTCTCTTCCTTCCTTATTTCCTGAACTTCTTCTTGAATTCTGTCCATCATTTCTCCCCACAACACTGCCTTTTTGCTCTCCAGTTTGCTCTGTTTGATCAAGTCTTTCAAATAAATATCCTGCAAACCTCACCCCCCCAACTGGATGGTTGTAACAATACACTCAAGTATTGCAGAATCTGTTAAAAACAGATTTTGTAAAAACAGATTTTCCAAATCCATAACAGTAGCCTCAACTCTTTCTTTTTGCCTCTTATATAGCTCTCTTTCTCCTTCTTTCTTCCCTTCTCTGTTTTCTCTACACTGCTCCACCTCTGACTCATTATCCACCACATCTGAACCCTTTGTTGTTCGAATAACAGCCTCACTGATCTCCATTACATTAAAAACATGATCTTTCTCCTCCATTTTTGCTTTTCTGTTTCCTGCTTCTCTAAGCCACCTTTATGCCTGAACCAGAAGTCAGGAAGTACAATAAAGAATAGAGTCCCAGTATGTAAAATAGTAGGGGTATTTATTGATATATACATTACATATTATTTACATATTTACATTATTTACATCTATTTACAAATCTCCATACAGTATAAACTTCAATTTAAGCATTTCCCCCCACTCTTTTATCCACAACCAAAACATTATTTTTTCCAAAATCTTTGTCAAAGTCCATTTTCCATTGTATTTAATTTCATTTAGTCTCTCGTTCCTTATAGTCCATGAAGCATAAAATATTACTCTGTCCATTTTCTTCACTTCTTCTTGTTTATGTGCACCATAGTAACCAAATTATATTATGTTCATATTTATTTGTTCAAATTTTAACAAACTTTTCACCCTATTATCTTTACATATTTCTTTCCACAATTTAACTATTTGACATTTCAAAAACACATGCTCAGTAGTCTCAAACTCTCCACATTTATTATATATTCTATCTTGCCTTTTTTTTGTATGGCATATTTGCCTTAACTGGCAATTTTCTAATAGGCAATCTCCATAAAAAAATCATTACATGCTTTAATCTTTTTATAATTATTATATCTCATCATTATGGCTTTTTTCTTATTTATTTCTAAATCTTTCCATGGATCAATACAATAAAATGTTTTCGTAATAATTAAGTACCATTCCTTTCTATTTTTCTCACATATATTCTTTTTTTATTTTCCATAACACAATTTTGTTTTGGTACTCTTTCATTTCATCATTCTCAGTGCTTTTACTTCATTTTTAAACTTCCACTCCTTCACACAATTCTTTTTATTTATAATATAGTATCAAGTTTTTATATTTCTTTATAATTCCTTTTAATACCTTATATAAAATTAAAGATGCTGCATGTACTATTGGGCTTATTAAACCCAAACCTCCTTGCTCTTCTTTCATATACAAAATCCCTCTTTTGACTGGATTCAGTCTACAGCCTCATATAAAAGAGAATATAATCATCATTAATTCCTTTTCATACTTAATAGAAATCATATAGATGTTAGCAATATAAGCAATTTTTCCTATTACCATGGTGTTCAACAAATGTACTGTTTTCTATATAAAAATCTATATGATTTCCAAAAATTAGTCATATCCTTTACTTCTTTGAGTACATTATCCCATTGTTGTTGTCATTCCTTCCAAATGTTATTCGTAATATAGTCATATATTTTTCATTGAACTCAACATCTACTTTCATACCTTCAAAACCAAATCCTTTACTTTTCTCCTTATTTATAATGAAATCATTTTTTTAAATTTATACTTAATTTTTCATTTACTTTTTCCATCCATACTTTGTTTTTAACAATTAATACAATACCATCCACATAATTATACATTATTGGCAATTGTACTTTTTCATCATTTTGTATCAACCACTACTTGACATTTTATTAATTTCCTTCACTATTACATTCATAACTAATGAGAAAATTACACTGCTAGCTGAGCAGCCCTGCTTTATTCCATATTCTATTTTTATTTCCTCCCCAGTGCAGCCATTTACATTTAGTTTCACATACTTCCTTTCATAAACAGCTTTTATTACTTGCAATATTTTTTGTTTACATTATATGCCTACAAAATTCCATTCCCCATAATAATTTATATTGAATATTATAGGCTTTACTTATATCCCTATCATAACCTTCGCTTCTACATTTTTATGATGTCATCAAACATTTCTCTTATTATCCATAATAACTCTTGCCTTCCTTTTCCTTTTCATCAAAATACAGTTTGGTCATACATTCTATCCATTTTTTTCTTTAACCTTTTTCTTATTATTCTCATAAAAAATTATAATTTGTATTATTCAGTATTATAGGTCTCTGATTTTTTATCTCCTCTTTATTTCCTTTTTTAAATATAAATTTTATATCTTCTGTATACATCTCTTTAGCTTTAATTCCAGTTTCGAACCATTCATTCATAACATCTATAAAAATTATTTTTGCCACTCTTTCATTTCTTTATACATACCATATTCAATTCCATCCAGACCTGTTGCAGAATTCATGTTAATATCTTTTAGAATTTCATTCAATTCTTTCATGGTTATTTTTTGTTATAAATACTCATTATCTTCATTATTTAATTTTTCACCTTTATAAAGTTGTTCTATGTTTTCTTCTCTCTTAGCAAATAGATCCAATACATATTCTTTAATTATTTTGTATATTCCTTCTTGCTGTCTTATTTGCTTACCTTCCTTACTTTTTAATTCTCTTATTATTTTTCCTTCTTTTATTATTTTACTCAAATATGGTGCTACCTCTTCATTCTTTCCTTGTAAACAATAGTTTTGCTTATATAACAAGTTGTTAATTTTAATTTGATTTATTATATATAGTTCTCTTTCTTTTTCATAAAATGAATTTTTCTTCTCTAATAAGACTCTAAATCTTTCTTGACTTAATATTTTATATCTCTCTTTTTCTTTTCTTCATTTCTTCCTTATACATTCTAAAAACACTTTTTTATTTTTTCTTCAAACCATCCAATTCTCATAAAACTCCCTCATAGTCATATGATTTTTTCATAATTCCACAAGTTCTTTTTTTTCTAACTCTAATTAATTTTCATTAATTCTCTTTACTCCTTTTCCTATTCTTATATATTATTCATGTTCCTGTACTTTAACCCATATTGCCACATGATCAGAAAATCCAGCACACTTAATTCCTTTTTTATAACTTTTAAACTATCAGATATTAAAAAATAATCAATTTCTGCTCTAATTTCATTCCTTTTATAGGTCCATTGGTTATTCTCCCACATGCTTAACTTTTCACTTCTCATAATGTCTTTAGCCATTTTAATATTGCAATTGCTCTTATTTTTTCCTTAAATTACAATTAAAATCACCCACTGCTATAATGTCCATATTTACACAAACATATTCAAGAATATTTTTAAATATCATTTCTCTCTCTTTTTTGTTACATATGCATATAAACTTATAATTCTATGCACATATTTTTTCCATCTCGCGTCTATTACCATAGTTCAACCTAGTTCCACTATGGTTACATCTAATATTTTAATGCTGTCTTGACATAATATACATATGCTCGAGCATGTTTCTTTCCCCATGCCCTAAACTACCGCACAATTCCAAAGTTTTTCAGTTTGTATTTCTTCCTCTGTTAATAATTTGATATCTTCTAAAACAATAATATCTGCATCTACTGCAGCACACCATTGTAATATACCTATTCTCCTTTTAAGATTTTTCATACTCTTCACATTTAAAGCTAATATTTTCAGCTTTTAAGAACAGTTAGTATAATAAAATGTTTATTCCTTTCCTTTCTTATTTTCTCTAAGCATTATGTTTTTGAATTTTATTTTATTTTCTTTAACTCATTTCTCTATTGAATTATTTTTATTTCTTACTGTGCATCAATCTGCTTCTTCCTCATTTGTTTCCACTGTTTCCTTTTCCTTATTTTCTTTAACTTCATATATAACCTATTTATCAGTTACTTCTTTTTTGTACATTTTCTTGCATAACACATTCTACTATCTCTTTATCCTGTATAACTTCATTTTCATTTTCTTGTACATTCATTTCACATTCTAGCCATGAGTGACCAGTATTGCCACATTTTTTGCACTTTAAATCACATTTTTTGCATTATGCCCTGTTTTACCACATAAATAACATTTTTATCACATTGATTGATTAAATTATATTTTTTTCTGCAAAAATAACATGTTTTTGGTTGACCCCTGTATTTCACAAAACCACTATTACCATGAACATTAATAATACTAGGTATGTGCATAACATTATCATTTTCCATTTTCAGTAGTCCTCCACATTCCCATCCCCCAGTCCATAGTCCTCTTTCATCATATATTTGTGTAGTGTCCATTACTTCTTTACATATAGTTGACAAATGCTATTTCAGTTCTTTTGCTTCAGCTTCCATTCTAAACTGGATCATTATTCTTTTTTGTTTGTCTGTAAAAAACTTGCATGACATATTCTGACCATGGATAAATATTTTTCTTTTGTTCATATGCACCAAAAAAAATTCCATGGCCTGCCCAGTCCCAAATATCAAGTCCCAAAAAGTCTCTTTATTAATTAAAATGAATGCTCTAATCTCTTTTGCTTTGACACCCAGAGGTGCTATAACAGAGTCCCAACCCTTATACCTGTCCAGACTTTCTTCTTTTTTACTGCTCACATGTACTGTACACTTCTTTTTGGTTTATTTTATTTCTTCTTTCTTCTTTGCTCCTTCTCCCACAGCTTGTGCATATGTTTTTATCTCTTGAACCTTTTCTGGCACAGTCTCTTCTTCTCCTTTTTCTTCTATTTTCTCCATGATGTCACTCCATGAAATTGCTGCTCCACTTTCTGGTTCATTTTGGTTTACCATTTCTTCCAAATAATCATCCTGCAGCCCTCACAATTGGAGGGGTTGTAATTATGCATTTCTCAGAGGTAACTCTCTCTCCTTCAAACAATCTCCTCTGAAAGTTTTCCTCTGAATCCATCTCTGTTACAGCTACAATCTCCTTTTCTTCCAACATCACTGTTTTTTCTGTACCCACAGCATTAAAAAACCTTCTGGTAGCAATTCTAACATTTCAGCTACATTTTTAGCAACCTTCATTTTCAGCCAAAGATGAATCAGCCATATTTTCCTCCTGTTCCTCTTGGCTGCCTCCATGCCTGGACAGGAACACACAAATCCTTCCCCTGACCACCAAGAGTAGGGAAAGTTTCCAGATGCCTTGGTCAAATTTCCCCTTGTAGTATAAATATAACCTTGGGTCTCGCCTGAAAAGAAACCACCAGCCTAGTGGGACTAATCTGGTCAGCAAAGGATAAGTAAAACAAATAAATAAAAAAGAGCTTGATGAAAATTACCTGTACCTAGCAGCTGTGATTTATTTGCTTATTAATTATATATGGAAATAACCCTTATAACCACTCTCCTCCCAAGAAACCATCGCTTGAGCCAGATTTACAATAAATAATTGCATCTAATTTAATCGCCACACACTTATTTTACCACAAAACATCTAATACATTGTTGCTACTCAAAGCAGATAGACTTCTTGAGTCACAAAATACAGAAACATTTTTTTGCTGGTGGCAAGCTCCCTATAATGTTGAGAAAATTCCCCACACCCCTGAACTACCTAACTATCTGCACTATCTATTTTATATAGAGTATTTACTGTGTAATACTTTAATCCTACTGTAATAGAGGACAAGAGATATATACAGATTACCTCTAAGGACATGCTAGTGTTTCAGCTACATGACTTCTGAATGCCCTTAACTTTTTACTCCATACTTTTTAAGTTTCTGTGAGTACATTCAGGCCAATAAAGCCAAAGCCCACTAGCTGTTGACACGCCATATTTCAGCCTTTTTCTGACCTCATAAGTAGAGCATAAGTGGGTTGTTTGCCTGTACCTTAGAAACACAGAGCTTAAAACCAAGCCTGAGGTCCATAAACATTAGAGTGCCTGCAAAATATTAAAAATAACATCCAGACCAAAGGGTGTGTGTGGTTCCTTTCAATTTTGTTGACCACTAAAATGTCAACAGCTTTTCTGTCTGTTCAGTCTGGTCAAAAGGAAAGATATTACCAGAGGTGCAAGACCGCTATAATACCAGGTTTAGGAAGTTTATCCTTTTTCTGGTATTGTGAGATCTCAGAGTTGGTATATATAATTAGTGGGAGATATGGGTGGGGCACAAGAAGCTTGTCCCCCTTCAAAAACATTGTTTATTAATTGCATACTCTGATTTAGGCTCATAGGAGGTTACTAGGCTAATGGCCCTAGGGCATTTACAAGCCTAACCTTGTAATAACCCAAGTACCCTTATTAACCATAGTTAGATGCTCATTGTTAGCAGAGTGATTCTGTGATAAGCACCAAATGCCCCTGTCCATGAGGGACATAGGTGTCACTCCCAAGATGAATTTATGGTCACCCATCTAGTTGTCAAGGTTGTGCTTGAATAGGGTCATTGAGGAACTCTGCTTCACATGGAGTGGGAGTTTATTCCAGAGGAGCAGAAATCACTGAGAGATTTATCTGCCTCTCCAGCAAGTTCTGTTAATGTCACAGGCTAGGTTAAGATCCTTGCAACAAGTTAATCTTGTCCCATTTGATTTACAGATGCGCAGCATTTCCATTAGGGCAGGGTCTGAGACTGCTCTGTAGGCCAGGCACAGGTCACCTCTCAGCAGCCTGTATGATACAGAGTACAATGACAGGGCTTTCAGTCTTTCCATGTCTGTCATGTTTTGGAGGCTCTGGATGCTCTTGGTTAGAAACCTCTGTGGTCTCTCCAGTTGCTGCAGGTGTCTGGTAAGGTGCATACAGAATGGACCATTGAACTCGATTAGTGGTCTGATAAGGGTCGAGTACAGTGGACCTATAACCTCCCTTGTCTTGGATGCGATGCCCTTATTTATGAGATGTGCAATGTAGAATGCTCTTCTTATCACTATGGACACATGGTGATCAAAGTTTAGATTTCTATAAACCTGTGTTCCCAAGTCTCGCACCACTGAGTTTGAGCTTAGAGGAGTGCTACCTATACCATAATTAGCAGGGGCTACTTCTTTGCCAAAGGGGATAATGAGGCTTTTTTTTTTGCATTAAGATTTAGCCCATGAGTTTAGTATGAATCATTTGTCTGTGTCAGCCCTTTCTGTAATATGTTAATATCATTGGGGGACTATGTTATTGTGCCCAGTTTATAGTCATCTGCAAACCTCGTAAGTCACAGGCCATCTACCTTCATCTGGACTTCAGAGAAATAGATTACAAACAGTAGAGGGCCTAGCACAAGTCCTTGTGGTACCCCACTGGTAACTGGTCTACTGGTGGAGGTGAACTCCCCAACTTTGACAGTGTGAATTCTGTTGGTGAGCCAGTTTGCTACTGATCTAGTATGTATGGGTTAAGCCCCAGCTAGGAGATTTTCTCTATGATACCTGTATTGGGGATTGTCTCAAAGGCCTTGGCTAAATCAAGATAGGTGGTATGTACTGTTTTTCCTTCATCCAGGGCTTTATTGACATTCTCAAAGAAGACTACTAGGTTTAATAAGCAAGATCTTCCCTTGGCATAACCAGACTGGGTCAGGTCAAGGGTTTGAAGGTTGCCTATGTCCTTGTGGGTAAGGTCCATGTTGATTCTTTCCATGGCCTTGCCGAGATGACTGGTTAGGCTTATGGGTCAATAGTTCCCAGGGTCAGTTCATGGACTCCCTTCTTGCAAGGAGATTACTGTTGCTGTTTTCCACTCTGCCGGACAAAGCCAGTTCTCAGGCTATGTTTAAAGAGAGTGCTGAGTGTTTCCAGCAGGTCTTGTTTTAGATTGTTTAGTAAGCAGCCTGGGATGTTATCTGGTTCCATGTAGACTGTGTTTTTGGCCTTGGAGAGTGCTTGTTTGACCTGTGCTTTGAGATACTCAGTAGAGGACTGGTCTCAGAAATGCTTTGGGATATGTCTGGAATAAACTGCCTATCTATAACAAACAAAGCTGCTCCTCATTAGCACTCGTCAAGAAAAATTTTGATGATTGGATCTGAAATAGGAAATTCACCCCAGGGATCACTTCTGTGGCTCTGCTCGACAGTGGCACAGGAAAATCATTTTCTTGGGTGGCAAAAGCCAAGGTACCTTTTTGGCTGGGCTTGTATAGGCCCCAGGGCCGATAGCCTAGTACCTATCTATGAACCTATGAACCTATGTCTGGTGGGGACAGGGGGTAAAGTTATTGCTAAATTTGTTGGCTAGCAGGTTGGCAATTTTCTCAGGTTCGGTGTGAGTGGTACCATCCACTATAAGTTTGGAACACAGCTGGCCATTCCCTTTTTTGTTTTGGACATAGCTAAATAATGTCTTATGATTGTCTTTACCTAGAGATGCTAATTTAGACTCATAGCTAGCCTTAGAGGACTTCACAAGATATTTGATTTGCTTGTTCAAGTTGTGGAGGGTATTCTTCCTCTGTTGAGTAAGTTCCCACCTGTTCTTAGATATCTGTTTCTTTCTTTTGTTGTATAGCTTGTTTATACTTACAGTCCACCAGAGTGGATTGTTCTTTCGGGAAGACCTGGTTTTGTTCCTGTAGGGTACAGCTGCGTCAATGCATTTGTTTAACTGGCTGTATAGGGCATTTGTGTATTCCTCTGCACAGAAATCATTGTTGGCTATGTTGGCAGGGGCTTTGAAACTTTTTATACCATCGCTTAATAGGCAATAGTTTGCTTTGGAGAAATATTTCAGTTTTTTTACCCCTGTGGGGGTGTCAGGTTTGATTTTTACTTCAAATGAGATAGACCAATGGTCTGACCTTACCAGGGAGGGAAACACATACAGGAAGTGCAGTGACCCCCCCCCCATGTTAATGAGCACTAAGTCCAGGATATTTAAGCCTCTTGTGGTGTTGCTGACCAACTGTTCCAGGGCATTTGAATTAACAAAATTCAGGAACCTGGTAGAAATCATGTCTGTGCTTATGTAAGTCACCCAATCAATTGAAGGATAGTTGAAATCTCCCACAACCAATGTGTTTGGCTGCATACTGAGTTCCTCTAGCAAGTCCAGGTAGGCAGTGTGCTACTCTTGATTCATGAAAGGGGACCTATAACTAGTGATGATGTGGAGGGGTATTTTACTTATAGTTAATTTGACCTGGAGTAGCTCAAGAGAGTCATACAGTTTTACCAGTCTTGAGGTGTATTTGGATTTAAATAAGATGGGTACACCTCCACCTCTGGTTCTTTCATGCTCGTTTTGGGGTCTGAATGTGTGAAAGGCATTGTAGCCTTGTTATGGCCGGGGTGCTCTCAGTGGTCTTGAATAAAGTCTCAGTGACTGCACAAATGTCAGCATCTTCCAAGGTGAGGAGTGATTCCAGGGTGTGCAGTTTACTGTTTAAGTTCATAGCATTAAGCAGTATGACTTTGAGTTTGTCTTTAGTAGATTTCTTTATATCTGAAGTTTTGTTGTTTATACATTGCCTATAAGAGGCACTATGGGGGAGGCAAGCATCTTTGCCAGTATCTGAAAACCTTGAGGAGACAGATGAAGGCCATCTCTGGCAAAGCAGCATGGACTGTAGACCATGTCTTCCCAGACAGATAGATTCTGGATTCACCTGGAGTGACACCAGAAGCTAATACAATTATTGAAATCAATCATTTTTGTCTGTACTGTGGCATCATCCTAGGTCAAGGTAGAATGCTGCTTAGGGCTAGGGACATACCTACCTGGGACATATAATCTGAGAGTTTCGTCATGTATCTCTTCATATATAGTCCAGAGAGGTTTACTATCAAAAGGACGAAATCACGTCCACAAATGGTGATTTCTGCAACAAAATAACGTTGACTCATTAATATGAAGTAGGTTGTATGATCAACGGAGCAACGTCGACAAGTTTTGTTGACCTTAAGGTGAAAATCCTCCCATTGAAATACATGCTGAAACTTCCTGCCCATGTACATCCTTTTAAATGGACATATAAATGAACATCGACATTCCGAGAGTAGCTCCTACCATGGTTGAGGACGTGGCTGTTGAGCAAGTTACTGTCGACCATTTGATGGCAAACCATCCAGAGAGGTACGTCTGAAGTCATTCACACTAACATGTATGATGACAGAGTCATAACGATACTTGTTGCTGAGCGGCTTGAGTGTGTGCATGATTTGATGGATCCTGGCACCTGACAGGCAGTTGACCTTCTCCTTGTTCAGACTGGTGAGGAAGACATCTGTGTTTCTTACTACTGAGTCACCTATGACCAGAACATTAGGTTTTGAGGTGTTTTGCTTTAGTGTCTTAATTGTTGAGATACTGATGTGTGCGTTGTTATGTGTAGTGGTGGATTCTGTTTGTATACCAGTTATGTGTATGCTGTTTGAGCTTGGGAGGTCTCTGGTATTTTGGTTGGCTCTTAGTGAGTACCTCCACATATGTGGGTTTATTTGTCTTGAACTTATCTTGTGCAAGAGGGGAGTTGTGTGTGCTGACAACCGCTGTATGCCTTGTATATTGTTAGTGAGAGGAATGATTCTAATTTCATGGTATAGTTACATCTCTTACATGCTGTGTTTGTGACATTTAGGAGCTTTAGGAGCAAGTGGTTGTTAGTATACATGAGGTAATTACTACATTGTCTCAGAATGCCCATGTCAATCAGGTTGGCTGGAGAAATATTGGGAAACTGTTCATCCATTATGGCAGGTATATGTTGCAGTAACTAGTGGGGATGGGCTAGCTGGACCAGGGTTTGCTTGTGTAACTAACAAAGGTGGCTATTCTGTGGAAGCTAAGGGTGGAAAACTGGGTCAACACCTCCGAATGTGCAACTGAGCTGCTTGCAAGTAGCAATGTCTATACATGGTAACACCACAGCATGGTACCGTTATGACTCCATTATAGTTCATGTTGGTGTGAATGACTTGAGAAGTACCTCACTGGACTATATGAAGACAGACATGACTGAGGTCTCTGAATATGTGTCTCAGGCAGGTATGTCCCTAACCTCAAGCAGCATACTACCTTCACCTAAGATGCTACCACAATAGAAACAAAAATGATGGACTTCAACAATTGGCTTAGTTTCTGGTGTCATTCTAAGGGGATCCAGTACCTGTCAGCCTGGGATAACATGGCAGATAGACCACACTGCTTTGCCAGAGATGGGTTTCGTCTGTCACCTCTGGGATTATAGTTACTGGCTAAGGCTCTTGCCTCCAGCATAGTGCTTTTTTAGGCAATGTCACAATAGCAAAATTCCTGACATAAAAAAATCTTCAAAAAGCAACTTCAAGGTTATGCTGCTAAACCCTAGGAGTCTAAACCTAAAACTGCACTCACTAGAAGCAACTCTCATCTTAAAAGATGCTGACATCTGTGCAGTCACAGAGACTTGATTTAAGGCCACAGAAAGCACCCCGGCCATACTGGGTTATAATGCTTTCCACACATTCAGACCACAAACTGAAAGTGTGAGAACTAAAGGAGGTGGAGTATCAACATTCATCAAAGATAAATAAACCTCTAATTTGGTTAAACAAAACGATTCCCTTGAACTAATCCAGGTCCAATTGACTGTAGGTAAGACCCCTGTCCAAGTTATTGACAGTTATAGGACCCTCTCCATGCACCAGCATACTCACACTGCATATTTGGATCTACTTGAATCACTCAAGATACAACCAAACACCCTGGTTTTAGGTGACTTTAACTACCCATCCATAGACTGGGTAAATTATACCTGTACTAACACACTAGTCCAAAGGTTCTTGGACTTCATCAACTCCAGTGCCCTGGAACAGTTGGTTGACACCCCCACATTTGGCACAAACATTCTGAATCTGGTGCTCACTAACATGGGTGATCATTGCACCACCCCATGTGTACGGCCCTCCCTAGTGAGGTCTGATCATATATCAGTCTCATTAGAAGTAACAATAACATCTGACTCCCCATTAGCAGCAACTAGACTAAAAAACTTCTTCAAAGCCAATTACAACCTAATACATGATGGCATTAATAACTTTATAGCCCCTGCCCTCACTGACGGCATGGACACCTATACTGGGATTTACACCAATGCGTTGTATAAGCATCTATACAAATGTATTGACTTATAGGATCAAAACAAGATCCTCAAGAAAGAACAAACCTGCCTGATGGACATCCGGCATTAACGGGTTATACAATAAGAGAAAGAAATTGCTGTCCAAGATCAGGAAGGAACGGTCTCTGAATTGTAAGCATTCCCTCCTTGGCTTAAACAAGCAAATAAAACACCTCATAAGGCATTCTAAAGCTAACTATGAATCCAAATTAGCCTCCTTCACTAAGTATAACCATAAGGCCTTCTTTAGCTATGTCAGAAACCTTAAAGGAAAAACCCAGATCTGCACAGAACTGAGTGTTACTGGCACCACATATACTGAACCTGCAAAAATAGCCAACCTGCTAGTTGGCAAGTTCAGTGAAAACTTCTCCCCCCATCCCCACCACTTATCCCCACAGCAACCCTATTACCTGCCCCCCAGCTAGTATCTCCAAGGAGCAAGTCGTAAATGCTCTCTACAAATCCAAAAACACAGCCACTGTGGGACCTGATAATATTCCAAGCTGCATTCTAAATCAATTAAAACAGGAACTAGCTGCACAGTTGGGTAGTCTTTTTAACCACAGTCTAAAAACTGGTTTTGTACCTGTTGAATGGAAAACAGCAACAGTCATCCCATTACATAAAGGAGGCACCTCCACAGACCCTGGAAACTACACAGCCATAAGCCTGACCAGCCTAATCTGCAAGGCTATGGAAAAAATAATCATGGACCTTATCAGTAAAGATATAGGAGACCTCCAAACACTCAACCTGACCCAGTTTGGCTTCATTAAAGGAAGATCCTGCCTCTTGAACTTGGTGGACTTTTTTGAGACAGTCACCAAAGCCCTGGATGAATGCAAATCCATGCATAAGGCCTACCTGGACCTGGCCAAGGCCTTTGACACTATTCCCTACTCAGGCATCATTGATAAACTAACCCAGCTGAAGATCAACCCTTATATTGTCAGGTGCATTGCAAACTGGTTCACCGATAGAATGTACACAGTCAAAATAGGTTACTCTACCTCCAACAGCAGACCTGTAATCAGTGGTGTTCCACAGGGATCTGTGCTGGGGCACCTATTGTTTGGAATCTACCTCTTGGATGTACAGGCTATTGCTAACAAAGTTTGCTGAAGATTGCAAACTGTGTGCAGTCTAGTCCCAAATGATGTCAACATCCTAATGAGGGACTTACACAGACAAATGACTGGTGCTAAAGTCATGGGCTAAAACTCAATGCAAAATGCATTATCATTCCCTTCAGCGATGGCGGCGTCCCTGCAGATTACCACATTAATAACAACACCCTAAGCACGCAATCACTGCTGAGAGATTTGCACACACAGCTTGATAGCAACCTTTCCCTTGACCACCACATTACCGCAGTTGTAAGAAAGGCTTTTTACATCACCCACCTCATTTATAACCCCCCTGTACTGCTCAGTTATTGGTAAGACATACTGCATTCTGAACCAATAAGGTGTACTGCTCAGTTATTAGTAAGACATACTGCATTCTGAACCAATAAGGTGTACTGCTCAGTTATTGGTAAGACATACTGCATTCTGAACCAATAAGCTGTACTGCTCAGTTATTAGTAAGACATACTGCATTCTGAACCAATAAGCTGTACTGCTCAGTTATTGGTAAGACATACTGCATTCTGAACCAATAAGGCTGCTAATTGCTAATAGTTTTCTAAATTTCACTGTGATGTAATAGGATATATTACAACAGGCTTTAAGATGATTGGAGAATTTATCTGTTATATGTTCTGTATGTGCAGTTAAAAGAGTTGAGTCCATTTGCAGGCCTAGTTACCTGTATAAAATGTATTTTCTTTTTGTCAGACTCTGTTATGTTTAAAGGTCCATTTGTAGGCCTAGTTACTTGTATATAATTTATTGGTTATTGTCAGGATCTCTTATATGTAAACGGTCATTGACTTTGTGCTTCTGGTTTGTATAAAAATACTGGCGTTTGTGCTGCTGTTAGCATTTGCCTGTTGGTTATAAACCAACTACAAATACCTGTGAAGACTGTTTGTAGTTGCTTTTCTGTGGCAAGAAAGGTAGGACCAGATCTATTAAGTAGAGTGCTGTCTGTATGCAGGGTAATGGTATTGGGTGCTGCTACTGAAATTATGTTATTTATGAATATGGAAAATAGCAAGGGCCACAGGACTGAACTCTGAGAAAAGCCTGTAGTAAAGGCTTCATTTTCAGAAATATTGTTATTGTTTTGTGTATTGAACATTCTCTTTTTCAGTTAATGTCAAAGCCTATATGAGATGTTTCAGATGAAGTCCATGACTAAGTTTTTTGTTTGAGGTTTTGTCATTGTCACTTTCAAAGGCCCTTTTAGGTCAATGAAAATTCCCCCATGAGATGACTGGTCTCCATACTACAGTAAATTTTGAGTTCCTATCAGCATCTTGAACGTTATCAATATCGAATACGATATTGTCCACGTGAGAATGGCTAAAGTGCAGAGCATCGAATGGGTAAATGGAAATCTCCATAAGGGGAGATATCCATTTACTACAATGTAGTGTGGTCTCGGAGTTGGTATATTTAAGTAGCGGGGGAAGTGGTGGGTGCAGGGGGGCTTGCACCCCTGCCTACACCCTTTAGGTTTTTTGTTTTGTTTTGTTTTTTTTTTATATTGGCATTCAAAAATTTAATAGTTTGATCATTTCAGTTCGATATTTTGTGATTCGAACTATTAAATTTTCGAAATGCTGATATAGACCCTAAATTTTATTGGTAATAGAACAAATTACCTTAAGGATGATATTTCTTGTTCACAACCCGTGTTGGGGGTCATTGAGCTGGCCATATTTGTTAATGTGTTTAATCTGAGTATTGAAGGTGTTTTTGAATATATTTGTTAGAGGATAACACATGGAAATAGGTCTGCAAACCTGAGGATTGGTGGATGAGGCAGCTTTTGGTATATGCATGATTAATATGTGTGTGTGAATAGTTAAGGTACAAATCCATTAGGGAGAAGTTGAAGATATGGGTTAGATGTAAGTATTATGGGTACTACAATCCAAAATAAAGAAGGGTTAACATACTGGAGTTAGTTTTTTTTTTTTCAAGTTGCTCGAATAGCTCCCTAATATTGATGGACATCATTGTCTCAAACTAAAATGTAGGACTTAAGACAATTTTCAGGTTTTATATGAGCTAGTTGAAGTATTATGAGTGTGAAAAGGCATGTCAACACTGTACTTAACGCTTTTTATTTTTTCCTAGCAGGGGAATGTCCATAGGCTTATGGTCTTTGTTATTATCTGGACATGGACAATCAAAACTCACTGATTACAAAGCCACGATTTTCTGATTAGTGCAGAGGTAATGTGATTTGCCCTCCTTTTTCGCAGCTTACAGGTTTGCCATTGGGTCTTGAATGTTTGAAAGTCAATATTTAGTTTAGACCTTTTAAATTATGCTAGCTTTGTCCCTTTGTTACTTCCAAAGAGCCATCATGTCTGTGCTAATTCATGGGCAGCCTTTTCCATGAATACTTTTGTCTTTGATAGTGCTTTGGAAAAGTTTATCAATGACAGCTATTAGGACAGAGTTCAAAAGATCTAAAGCATTTGAGGTATCATTTTCCTGGTATATTGTGGATCAGTTAATCATTTGTAACACTGCAAGAAGCTCAGAGTCCCTTGATTCTGGGATGCTTTTAAAGTTAATAATTCTTGGTGGAGTTTTTCATGACTTGAATGAGATAAGGACTTTTGTTGTAAAATGGTATGAAATGGAACTTGAGAAGCAGCAGATTTTAGAATATTTTTGTGGGATATTCATTATCAGCAGATAAAATATGTATCTGCATCAATTTGGTGGGTGAAGGAGGGCTATGTTTATTTACGGTCCAAGGCTGATGTTTTATATCTCCTGCTATGATCAATTTAGTGGATGCTTAGTATACCAGGAAAGAACACTTTTTAAATTGCTGGTACCATCCTAAAGTGTACTACTGCTTGCCTTACTCTAATAACTAGGTGTTTTTTTATTTAGACATTGAGGCATCTATTTTGTCTGGTACCATGATTAAAGGATTTATTCTGATTATAGTACTGGCTGTGGTTTTTGCAGGGATCAGGTTAATAAGTGGAAACCTTTATGCATCCATTGTGAATACAGAGGAAGAATGCAAGTAAATAAAACTCAGGTGTAGTTTTGCATTCTCTTCCTGTGTTACTATAATTTAAAGCACAACCTGGATAACTGGATGAGGAACAGAAAATACACCCCTGGGATTCCATCTATGTCCTTGCTGGACAGTGGCATAGCATGCTCACTTGTTGGAACATGGGCTAAATTCTTGGCTAGGCTTGTAAGGGCCTCAGGGCCAATAGTCTATTAACTTCCTATGATCTTATGAGCCTATTCATTAACGCACTGGTCTTTGGGAAGATGTTTTCTCTAGTCCTTCTCTCTAGAAAGGCTGTAAAACTCCACTAGAACTACAACACAGACCACTAGACAGTCACAGGCATCATTACAGTACTTTGGGATAAAGTTCAGATATATCTGCCTGTCTGTTTCTCCTTTAAATCTGTATTTCTGTGTGTGTGTGTGTGTGTGTGTGTGTGTGTGTGTGTGTGTGTGTGTGTGTGTGTGTGTGTGTGTGTGTGTGTGTGTGTGTGTGTGTGTGTGTGTGTGTGTGTGTGTGTTTACCTGCATTCATCTTGGGGGATGCTTTGGAATTGCTGTGAGTGCTTGTGTACAGATACGCATGTGCAGACATAGATGGACCTTACTTTTCAGAAGATGCAGCCTTTTAGAAATCACATGGAAATTCTTGAACGTCTGTTTTATACTTTAAGTTGTGTTGTGTAAATTTAATAAAAATCTATTTGAAAAAAAAAAAAAAGAAATCACATCTACATGGCCTTCCCTGAAGAAAAAAAATCATTCTGATTAGTGACTGCTCTATAGCATCACATCTTTTTTACCCTACTTATATCTGTTATGTGAAGAAAGAGTAAATATGGCAATGTGAAAAATAAAGGTATTAAAAAACAGAAAATATGAGTAAACTTCTTTACGAAAATAACTACTTTTCGTAGTCTTTTGTTAACTGTATAAAGCAACCAAACTCCTACCTTACCTACCTTGTGAAATGTAAAAACTCACCAA
This sequence comes from Protopterus annectens, assembly GCF_019279795.1. NCBI lineage: Eukaryota > Metazoa > Chordata > Ceratodontiformes > Protopteridae > Protopterus > Protopterus annectens. Next base: position 1,553,729,546 of record NC_056726.1, read on the forward strand.
AGAAGTCCATTAATTCATCTGTAGGGTTAAAACATTTGACAAGGGTCCAGGTACACTTTTCTTTATTATAGCTTGCATTTCACACACCATTTACTCCATCTTTCTCTTTTTATGTCATTGTGTATTTTGAATGAACTATGTATTTTCTGAAATTTTGTTCCAGGAATTTATTAAGACTTTATATTTCACTCATGCAGTTTTGTTATTCCTTCCTACCCTATGGCACCCCATCCCCAGGTTCTGCCACTGGGTAGGTTTTCCATGACTAGGACAGCTGCAAATGATCTGTAACAGTTTCTTTCAGATTTTGCTGACCCACCAAAGATTTGTTATTCTCATTTTGATGGTGAGTACACTTGACAAGGCAGACTGTACTATGATGCTTTTATACTTCAGAACAGCTTCTCTCATTAATCACACATGGAAACCTCTGTGTTGTCCCATCCAACAATAAGAAACATTGACAGCTCAATGGAACAGCAGCTGGGATGTGAAAGGCAGCTTATTTATCTAAATGCAAGCTAGTATAAAACTTTGAGAAAGAGTCGGTATTAAATCCAATGAACAGTAGTAAAGGCTTACTGGAAATAAACTTTTTATCAGCTGAACAGCATGTGGGCAAACTACAAGAACCTTGTTTCTTTGATGTCTCCATAAGTGACTTTTACATATTAACTAGAATGGATGATAACCTTTTTTGCGCCACACCAGTTTACTTACAGGGGTGCATAGCGAAGAGGAAGTTGAAAGATGCCTGGAACTAGGTACTCAACTAGTGGATAAAATGATGCAATTCGAGTCTTTCAAAAGTGCAGAATTGTGCTTCAAAAGCATATATGCCTGGGAGGTCATTAGAGAATGTGGAATAGATTTGCATTCAGTAAGTAGGAAGCAACATCGTGTGGTGTGGCTGTATGCAAAAGCAGTAGATTGGGACAGTGAATGTTTGGAATTAGGGTAGAGTGGAATTTCTCAGTTTTCTCTTTGCTGGAAAGCTCCCTCAAAAAATATTTTCTCTAATATTAATTTTCAGAGATGAAACAAAGTTGTTGTTGTTGTTGTTTTTCGGCTTTTCCCGGTTAGGGGTCACCACAGCGGAACTCCGGTCAGCTAATGATTGGCAGTAGATTTTCACGAATGCCGAGGTGCCAGCTCAACATTCAACTATCAATGAAGGCACGCCAATTTACGCATGTCTTTCGAACGCCCACCCAACCGCGAGGAGGACATGCAGACTCCACACAGAAGGCACTCCCCGCACTCCAGCCAAGAATCAAATGGGAGAACCTCTTGCTGTGAGGCAACAATGCTACCACTGCACCATCGCAGATGCACAGAGATGAAACAAAGTAAGGATACATAATATGCAGCCATTTCTGCATGATAACCATGGTAAAGTAAATGAGAAGAAATCTTAAATAGTAGTGTCAGTGGCACAACAGGTAACAGCACTGTGGGTTCTACTCTCACCCTAGGTAGATGAATTGCTGACACTGCAGTACAGCGAGGGGGGGATACTGAACTTCAGAGTTTGCAGGATTTCAGATGCGACACTAAACTGAGGCCCCATCGGCTTGAGTTGGTGGTAGCTTAGGTAGATGTAGAAGATTCCATGGCAAATATTGAAAAGAGCAGGGGAAGTTCCCTGATGCCTTGGTCAAATGTCCCCTAGTAGTATAATTATCACTTCAGGTCTCCCCCCTGAAAAGAGACTACTAAGCCTAGTGGGACTACCCTGATCAACAAAGAATAAATAAAAATAATAAACAAATAAAACGTATGCACTTTAGAAGGATGGGATAAAGGAGAGGTGCTACAGAGCTACCTTTCCATGGGGACAGCCTAACAGTAAATGTTAAAGCTCAGCATCATCAAGGGTCTCAGCTGTGTTGGTCAAGAATCAGGGGAAAAGCCAAACAATAATGAGGGACAGATGCCCCAAATCAGGGGAAGTTGTTAAATAATAACTCTTACTTCATTTAGAAAGTTAATACAACAGATGGCAATAAATAGGCATTTTCTAAAGAATAATATCTATGAAACTCCAATGTTTCTTTCTACTGACTGACTGCAATCCTTAGTGAACTACCTGAAAATCAAAATGTTTAAGACGGACAGGACAAAAATGTGAGGCAAAATCAGAGACAGTTAAAGGCTATGTATGAAGAAGCTGAGAAGAAAAAGTTCTGATGAATGATAGGATCTAGCAAATTAACCAGTAAAGCCGAGTACAAAATATCAGTAAAAGTGGCTGAGAGTTAAACTACACTAGAGTTCAGTAATGCATAAGATGCCTATAAAAGCACAAGAGTGCACAGAAGAAAGCTGGGTAGGCCTCGTCATACCTTTTTACCAAAAAAAAGAAGCATTGCAAATTCTGCAAAATTCATTTCTGACTCTGCCATAAACATATTTGCCATGGATCTTGAAGAAAGAAATGTAACTTTTTGTACAAAGTTCGGATTTTCAGTTTATGCTGTAAATAAAAACATAAAGTGACTGAGCTCCTTGCTTCTGTTTCCCATACTTCTGGAAACTAGCTTGGCTTTTGTGAAAGGGATGACATATAGAGGACCATCCTATTTCTGAACATGTGGAACTTTGGCACTCATCTAAATTGTTTCAGTGGACTCCTTCTGCCATACCCAAAAGTAGCAAAAGTCTTAAGTCTATCATCTCTAATAAAGCAACTGAATGAACAAAAAAAAATCATCCAATGACTGTTATTAACAGTAATTGTTAACACATAGAATTTCTCCCATAAAAGATTTACAGAGACAAAAATGCGTTAGAAAATAAAATCTTTTTGGTCTAAGCCTAAGTAATCATTTTTTAGAAGTATTGTCAGCAAAGAGACAAAGAACAAGGTGCATTCACATCAACAGCTTCTTCTTCTTCTTTCGGCTTTTTCCCGGTTACCTGTCCACTCATGATTGGCAGTGGAGTTTTACGGTGTCGAGTTGCCAGCCCGGCACCCAACCTTCCACAGAAGGGACACACATGCACACACCCACACCTGGGGCAAATTTAGAGTGTCCAATCCACCTACAGCATGTCTTTGGGATGTGGGAGGAAACCAGAGCACTCGGAGGAAACCCACGCGACCACAGGGAGGACATGCAGATGCTGCACAGAAGGCACCCCAGCCGAGAATCAAACCGGAGAACCTCCTGCTGTGAGGCAGCAACGCTAACTGCTGCACCACCATGGCCGCCGCATTCACATCAACAGCTATACTGGAAAAACTGAAAGTCTGATGATCACATGACACACATTCCTGACACCCTCTTAAAGTGACAGTATGTATATTTTGAATACTTTTCTTTAGATATATATCATTAAGTAATATGAAGTATATCATGAAGTTATTTACAATGATGTCACAATCCTACACAATAGCAATGGCTGTATGGGTGTTATTTACATTTTTACAAAAGTTCAAAAATAGTAAGAAACGTCACTTAGGCATGGAGCAGACAAAACTATAAATTACATAGTTGATGCTGTGGCTAAGTACAGCACCTTATTAAACATGGGACTTTACTCCAATCCAAGCAAATGTAGAGATAGTTGACAGCAAAAAAGACAGGAACAGGAGTATATTTCACATGTGTTTAGTGACAAGCCTGCTTTTGATCATAGGATCATAGAACGTTACTAAGCTAATGGCCCTGGGGCCCTTACAAGCCTAGCCAAGAGCTTATCCCCAAAAAATGGACAAAGGTGGAACCCCTAGGTCAAATTTATAGTTTCCCGTCCATTCATAAAGATTGTGTTTGAAGAGGGCCAGTGAGGTCCTCTGTTTGACATGTATGGGAAGTCTATTCCAGAGATGGGGCAGCCTCTGGGAGACAAACCTGTCTCTCCAGCAGGTTTTGTCGATGTTGCATATTAGATTTAGGTCTATCAATCGGGTAATGCGCGAGGAGTTAGACTTATGGATAGTAGGGCAGGGTCTGATATTGCCTTGTAGGCGAGACACAGATCACTTCTCAGCAATCTGTATGATACTGTGTAAAGTGATAGTAATTTGAGCCTGTCCACATAGGATAGGTGTTGGAGGCCATGGATTATCTTTGTGAGGTATTTCTGTGGCCTTTCCAGTTGATACAGATGTTTGGAGAGGTACATACCAAGCAGGGCATTATACTCAATCATAGATCTAATAAAGGAGGAGTACAGAGAGGTAATAACCTCCTTTCTTCTGTATGCAGTCTCTTTACTTATAAGATGAGCCAAGTAAAAGGCTTTTCTGACCAACAGCCGCCACACAATGGTCGAATGTGAAATTGTTGTCAACCTGAGTACCCAGGTCTCTCACCACAGGTTGTGTGCTTAGGGCGTTGCCATTGATGTGGTAATCAGTAGGGGGCGTGTTTTTGCTGAATGATACAATAATACATTTTTTTATGTTTAACTTAAGGCTATGACTTTGGCACCAGTTATTTGTAGCTGTGAGTCCCTCTTGCAGTATGTTAACATCAGTTGGGGAGTCAGTGACAGCACCCAACTTACAGTCATCCACAAACTTTGTCAGCCACAGGCCCTTTGTCTTTGCTTGGACCTCTCAGAAGTATATGCCAAACAGTAGGGGTACCAAGACAGATCTCTGGGGAACACCACTAGTGATGGGTCTGATGTCGGAGGTGGCAGAACCTATTTTGACCTTGTGGGTCCTATCTGTTAGCCAGTTGGCCACCCATTTGACTAGATAGGGATTAACACCAAGTTGTGTTAGCTTTTCAATGATGCCTGAGTGGGGGATTGTGTCTAAGCCCTTGGCCAGGTCAAGGTAAGCTGTATGTACTGACTTTCCCTCATCCAGGGCTTTGGTAACAGTCTCAAAGAAGTCAGCTAGGCTCAATAGGCAAGATCTGCCCATGACAAATCCAAACTGGGTGGGGTTGAGTGCTTGGAGATTGCCTATGTCCTTGTTTATGAGATCCATAATAATATGCTCCATGACTTTACAGATTAGACTTGTCAAGCTGATGGGGTGATAGTTTCCCATGTCAGTAGTGACACCACCTTTGTGCAAAGGGATGATGATGGCAGTTCTCCACTCTGCTGGAATGAAGCCTGTAGTTAGGCTGTGGTTGAATAGGGTGCTCAATGGCAAAGCTAGTTCTTGCTGGAGATGGTGCAGATTACAGCCTGGGATACTATCAGGTCCCATGGAAGCTATGTTCTTTGCCTTGGATAGGGCCTTTAACACTTGATCTACAGAGATGTCAGGTGTGGAACAAGTATCAGGGATGTCAACTGGGCCTTTGGGAGGGCGATAAGGGGGTGACGTTTGCCCTGAACCTATCAGACAGCAGGTTGGCTAAGTTAGCAGGATCAGTGTAAGTGGTATCATTAAGTACTAGTTTAGAACAAACTTGGGCTTTGCCATGGAGGTTCCTAACATAAATGAAGAAGATTTGATTTGGTAAAAATGTAGCAGGTAGATGAAACTGTATGGAAGTTTTATCATTTCATTCAGGATCCCAATGCAAATAAATTCACTGAAAAGTGATTTAAGGAACAACTGTAATCTTAAGACCATGTACAACTTATTACAGCAAAGTGACACCTCCAGGCGTTTCTGCAGTTACATCCTACTGACGCCTCTAGATGTCAAATATTGCTTGCTTATATTTGCATTAATAATTTTAGAATCATGCTACATACAAAATATTAAAAGATTTCATTTTAAAGCTTACACAATGACAAAGACAACTGTATTAATATTTGACCTCTGTATAGTGCAGGTAAAGAGATATTAATTGTTCATATAATATTTATTTATATTGTCATAAATTTCTAAATATATAGACAATTAAGTAGCTCACATAGATCTCCCAAATCTCATATGAAAGCTCTCGGCTAGATGAATAAGATACCGCTGATAGTGTGTGTGTGTGTGTGTGTGTGTGTAACTTAAGTGGGTGCTGAGATATTGGAAGCTGCTTACAAAATATTACAAACATAATAGTTACTGTGTTCCCTGTGACTTATAAAATCCAGTTTAAGACCAAGAACCAAAAGTATACCACCACAATAAAAATAGTTTGCACTGAAGTTTTACCATTTACACTTCTTTAGTAACATCTAAGGTTAAAGAGACATGAACATTTGTACGAAATGAGAGGATATAATTTAATTAAAGCAAAAAGCTTAGGCTCCACCCATTGGAAAGTGCAGTGCAAACTTCCAGATATACAATGGAGGGAATGAGATAAACAGAAACACAGATTTCTGTGATAAGGTGGTCTCCTGGTAAGGACTAATGACATGTAACACAGATGCCAATAGGTAATACCTTTGGGGCACTGAGGGAATATGCTACAGCATGCTCATGATGAGCCAAAAGGAGCCCATGGTAGGATGGGAGAACTTATGAGACACTAAACATAGTAGTTTATTGATCTCACATAGGTAGTGATGTTACTACATATGTGCAAGGGTGTATAACATACTGCAAACACCTGCCACTTTTCCATAGATATATGGCACCTCTTCAGAAAGAGACATCACAATGCCCTGGTATGACCTCCAAATTGACAAGATTGGTCCAATAACTAGGTCCTCTGTAGATAATCAGAGCTTGATAACTGCCACCTACGAGTGTACCAAACATTTTGAGTGCTTACCTGCCCCTAAATACACTACAGAAACAACTGCCTTGCTTCTAACAATCCACATGTTTAGTCGCTGGGGTTTACAGATGAGGACAGAATCTGACAGAGGACCACATTTCACTAGTGAGATAATAAAAAATGCCTTTAAAATTCAAGGAGTGCAAAGAAAACTGAATGTGTCCAATCATTCAGGGTATTTTTGTCAGGTATAGAGAGGTAGAGAGAGATCAAACCAAACCATAATATCCATATACTAAAAAAGTAACATACCTGTGTAGCAAAGGACTGAGATCTCAAATTACTATTGGTATTAATTGACATCCGTGCCATTACAAATAAATCCATGGGTGCTTTCTTTGGAAGGAAAATGGTGCTGGCTTTACCTCTGATGTATACTACACAGAATGCAAGTCTGGCACATGCCAGCCTTGTCCATGATTATGGGACCTATCTAAAGGAGTACTTGAAAGAAAACTTTGCCTTTTCTCAGAGTAATTTGGAAAATGGTGTGCAGGCTTATAAAACCTATTATACTAGAAAGACCAGCCCCGTGGAATATCAGATTGGTGGGATGGAGCAAACAGAAATAACAAGAAAACACTGGTGCAGCTTTACTTCTATGGGTTCACATGAATCGGTGGTAGCCATTCCAGGAACACAAGAAATTAGTACCTACTGTAGAAGTTTAACAGGTAAGCCTGGCAAATATAAAATTAAAATCTAAACAACAACTGCCTAAGGACAGTGTAACATAAAAATGCGGAACATCCAAAGGAAAAAATAGAAAATTTCCTCTTCCTTCATATTGAATATATGAATATGTCAATAGAAACAAAGTTTTCCACAAGAGGTTTTAGACATTCCCATTCCAGTATATGACATAGGCATTTGTAACTAATAAGATATATCTGGCACTTGCCTTATTCAGCTTCAGGCAATTATACTTTAGCTTGTCTAACAGCAACAAACTTCAAATAATGCTATTTAGCTCAGTATGCAAGAAATCCACTGTCATTTGAACTATTCAATCAAGATCTTTTATAAGTTTAGTAATAACCCTCTGAAAATGTTAATTTGCTGACAAAATGTCAAAAGGCAATCTAGGAAATTTGCACCTGACCAAAGGGATGTTTACAGTATGTTGCTAGTGTTACCCATTTTAATTTGACAGAAGCATTGACTTTCACTGATAACAGAAAATTGCTTGGCTTTGGACATTCAGAAAACAACCTATTCAACAGTTTGCAATGAGTAGTATTCTCTTCTTGTCCATTTGTTCACATCTTGAGGGTCTATCTACATTTCTATCTTGTCTTGCTTAACGGAAGTAACAATGATTTTAACTCAAGCAGCTGGATCAGCTTTTTTAAAATTCATTTGAGGGTTTATCATGCTTTCAATTCTTGCTTTTTAAGCACTACAGGTACTCTCCTTGGTGCATGTATTATGAAAAATTCCTCTGGATAACATTTATGTTTTATACAACTGGAAAACAGCCAAAGCCACCAAATAAATGAACATATTTCTACAAAATTCTTTTAATATATAAGCAGGGTCCTCATTAGATTATTTAACTTCTGGCTTATCTTTTGCCAGTTTGCTAGCAATGAAGTTATAACTGTTTTCTTGTTGGTGCTAGATGCAACTTTATGTAACTGCCTTTTCAACTCCCAGTAATGTTCTGATAACTATAGTTTTGACATTGTTATGTAACTTTCTGTATTTGCCTTGTGGAAGCATTCAAGATAGCTGCTTCAAAAAGCATTCATGTTTCCTGCTTGGAAAACATTTACAAAGCCTCCAGCATAAATGTGTGAACTGCTCTGTCCCTGGATAAAGTGGATGCTCTTCACCAAATTTTGAGCTAACAGGATCTCCTGTTTTTTATCCAGACCCTGTAGAAATGCCATAGGTAAAGACATCTTACTGGCTCATTTAAAATATTGCCTCCCTCTAACTGCTGCAGCCTTTAAAAGAAATGTATCCATCATTCAGTCCATCTCAGATGCCATTTGCAGATTCATCAGTCACTCCACAAGAAATGAACCCCACTGTAAAACCATTGAAAAAGCTAACTGGCTATCCATGAAACAATGTGCTGGCTTTTTTACTTGGATGTTAACTATTTAAATTTATTACGAATGGCACCACCACCACCCCCACTAGCCTCCAGACTATTCAGAGATGCACCAACATGCAGCTTTAGAAATATTAACCACTGATGTCCTCCTCTCCAAACACCAAACTAAGATTCACTGCACAGACCATGCTTTCTCAGTCCTTAGTCTTAAACTGTGGGGATCTCTCTCTTCTTTTTTTTAAAGATCATTCCTCTTATCCCATTTTCCAATTGGAAATAAAAGCACACTTCACGAATGAAGGAACATGCAGCTGTTCTGCCTGGTCATACACCTTAACCTCTTCATACCTTGCTTTGAGTCTACTTTTGATTGCAATTTTTTTCAGCATGTCAGCTCTTGTTTCTATTCTTTTTATAATGCATTATATATCACGTTTTGTCAGTCACGCTGTATACAATGTCATATATCTATTGCCTTTACACCTTCAAGCTAGCTATGATATTCACTTTCTATATAATGTATGTATATATAGTGTTTTGTCATTCACCCTGTATACAAACATCATGTATCTATTGTATTTACTCTGGGCTGAGGCTGACACAGGTCATATGGGATCAGTGTTCTACCCCATTTACATATTAAAAATAAAATAAATAAATAAATAAATGCCTTCTTTTTATGTGCTAATAGCATGACATTTTAAATATTTAACCCTTGAAATTTGGGGGTGAGCCCATAGATCACCATATCTTTTTTGGCAGTCTCTTCTATATGGCAAATCTTTGAAAAAAAATGACACTATTTCTTACTAGCTTGATCCCCAAAATCTTCTCAAAACTTCAGAAGATGATTATAGCTCTAAATTATGTGCATCCAGGATGGAGTAACATCTGAATCCAGACATCACCAGCATAGGGGATTTGTCTCATAAGTAAAAGTCACTACCAAATTAGGGATCATGAAAAGTTTATGAAGGCATTTCCATGCAAAAAGTCTCCACTTTAAAATTAAGTAACCAATATATATATATACACACATATATATATATATATATATATATATATATATATATGGGTCTAGTTGAGACTACCAAAAAGCTTGACGTGTCAAATGAGCGACACATCAGAATGCTGACTTCTGAATGCTTGACAGTCCAACTTGAGCGGAACAGGAAATCTGCTCTTGTTTACATTGTAGTGTGATCTTGGATTTGGTATATATAAGTTGCAGGGGGTTTGGGGAGTGCAGGGGGGTGCATCCCCCTGCAAAAATGTGAAATGTAAAGGTATGTACATTAGGGTTTTTTATTTGTAGTGTATGTTTTGTCTTAGTGGTAAGAGTTTAGATTAGTGTAAATGGTGGTCGGGGTGTGGGTGAGGAAAACTAGGTAGTTTTATTTGGAATGTTATGTTTTTTCTTCTGTATGTTGTTTGTGTATGTTGTCTGTATCTCGTAGGGAGGTTTGTCGGGATTTTGTAATGTCGGAATTGTGTGTGTCAGGTATGTGAGGTGTCGGTTTTGCGTAGTGTCGGTGTTGTCGGCTCGGTGTTTTAAAAGTCGGTGTTGTTGGATTTCGTTTATGTGTAGTAGACCCATATATATATATATATATATATATATATATATATATATATATATATATATATATATAAAATTCATATTTATATATCATAAATTTGTAAGTTACATTTCTGTCATTAGGATTCTAATTTGTTTTGTTGGGGGAATGTTCATAATGTCTGGCAGATTAGCACAAGGGAATAAGGCTATGAGCCAGTAACAAGTTTTGTACTATAATCCTGCAGGCCTGGGTTTGATTCGCCCACTCCCTACTTGCTTATTGTATGACATGGAGAAAGTTATTTAACTGGCCAGTGCAAAGTGTTCAGAGTACCACCCTGCATGTACAATATCATCATAATCAGGTATGACTCAATACGTAGTGTTTGACTTGACTAGTAAGACAACCACTAAATAGTCCCTGTTGTTGTCATTTGAAACTATAACTAACCCAGCAATCAGACTGATGTTTTAATTGATACAGAAAACCAAAGCTTTGACCTTTGCATTTAATGGCAGTATGTCTAGCAATTAGTTTGCCATTTTAGTCTGAGTCATTCTACTAAATGGTTTGCCATAAAAGTAACTTACTTAATCAAAGAATATAAAAGTAACACAAAAAGACAACATTCACTAAGTCTAGTTTCCACTGAAATAACTATCTAGCACTTGCTGCATAGCAATTCATTTATGTTATTTGCATTTATCTATGATGCTTTTTAACTCCACTGATGGCCATATAATATGAGTCTGTGTAGTCAGACAACCACAAAACAATATAGTTAATAGCACAGTTATTGTTTCTAGCTGTCTGTCATATATCCTAATTCAAGTCTCTTTCATCATGTTTATATTCATCTGTCATTCACATTTACTAAGCATCCTATAAACATAGCAACAAAACCGTACACAACAGAAAAAATGATCCATCTAGAAATCCCCCACACACACACACTTAACCCACACTTCTGACAGTAGGAAATTATTTTCTTTTATAAAAATGTGATCCAGGTGGGATGCATCACTTTTGCAGTACTGTTTTAACATGGCAGTGAGAAATACCAAAATAAAACAGCAGAGTTGGGATTCATAGGTTCATAGTTTCATAGATTCATACTAGGCTATCTGCCCTAGGGCATTTATATGCCTAGCCAGAGTGTGTTTGGCTTTCGCCACCCATTTTAAATTAATTATGCCCTTTTTCGAGGTTAGTATACTGTGCCTCTGTCTAACAGTGACACAGAAGTGATACCCGGGGTAAACCTACGATCTCCCATCCACTCATCAAGATTCCTCTTGAAGAGAGTTAATGAGGGAGTCTGCCTAACCTGGACTGGGATTTTATTCCAGAGTGAAGGGAGCCTCTGGGTTATGAATCTGTCCCTCCAGCATGTCCTATTTATTTCAGTGCTGAGGTTCAATGTATTTATCTAACATCTGAAATGATTAAGTAGTTCTCCGTGTTTGGTAGTTATTTACATTATTTTTATGTCTATGCTGTTTTTTCCGCTTTCTACAGAATTTACTTCATGCAAGACTAAATCATTGGAAGAACTATTTTACCAAAAGATTAGTTCCATTGTTACTTTTTCCCCCTGAATATTTATCCTAATCTCTAAGTCATGCTGCTGTTATTTCATCTTCAGCTCTGAGTGTTTAAAGCGCTTGAGAAAAACAAAGCAAATAAATAATGAATAAAAACAGCTATTACGGAACTGAAATATCATCTAATCAAACCTGTCCAAGCAAAATACAATAATAAACATAATAATTAACAAAAATAATGCAATAAAATGTATGCAGGTAAGTACAAACAAAATACATCTGCAGTGAAACATCCATGAGGTCCTCATAAGCTCTCAAGAATTAATAAATGGAGAGCTAAGCAGCAAATGATACTTAAATCCAGGATACAATAGTCAGGTATAACCCAATTTTTTGGGGAACAGATCAAACTGCTGCAAAACAGTCCCAAAGTCCCTGGAAAATTAAGCAATAAATGCTGAGCAAAAATCATAAGTCTAGGAAGATTATCTTATTTAGGGCCTGGAACCTACAGTAATATCCAGAAGTCATGCCAAAAGAGTAGACAGTCATTAGTCCATACCTCTCAAGCTGGAAACATCAAAAATCTGGTCAAGGCCCATGAAAAATAGGTACAAATCTGTATGCTGATTAACATCTAATTTGCATACATAATTACATAACCCCACCCACTCTAATGGAATTGTGGGATGCCAACATTCAAACGCAAACTGAAAAACAGACCACCAAAATATAGCCCCAGAGTCCCCCTGCAGCCATTCCAGTGTCCCATTACCTGGCTATTTTGCCCCATTTACCATAAACACTAATGTGCACACTGCTTTACTTCTACAATGATTATTTGGATTTTATTTTACATTTTATAGCACAAACACGAAGACATCTGCTAAACAAAAGCAATACAGTCACGCAATGAATAGACTTGGCATTAAAACTTCTCTGCCCTTGAAACTCACATTCATTGAAACAGTTTTGAAACCCACATCCAAAGAAAATGTATCTGACCAGTGGTGGATAAAGATTATCTTTGGGCTGTTTTCAAATCATAGGCCCCTTCCACATGAGACACGAAATATACATGTGTTCTTTGATACACCTTCCTGAGTTTATTAAATTATATTCCTTATTTCCTTGTATAATACAGCGAATACACTTGTTAAACTTAGAACGCATTTTAAATTTTTTTGTTTCATTGCTTACTGGAAAAAAGTTCAAAATGTATGAACCAATAATGATAAAACTGCCCAATTCAGAACATTTCCATCATAAAAGTCTACTCAAACTTCTACAGTCCACCAGTATCAGTAAATATGCACAAGTAAAAATTTCTGATGCATTCAAGCATGCCTGACACAGTCAAAAGACAATTTGTGTGGGGGTAGGAAACATTAGCTATTGGTTTAGTAGTATCTTTAGGTTATCAGGCTGGCAGAGTAGGAGAACAGGAAGTCTAGAGGGAAAGGAAATCCTTATCTGCTGTCAAATTCTATGCTTCAAATAATTTATTTTGCTTTTTCCCTTTTAAGTTCCTTGGTGTAAGTGTTACCTTAAAAAATGCAATGCTAGAACCTTATACACTATGCAGCAGGAAGTAAAGAAAGTGCCAGCAAGTACTGATGTTTGAATCTATTAACAGCCAAGTGCATAAAATGATCTATGCTAGCAACATATCACAAAGGGACAGCAGTGTCTGTAACATAAAAGCCTTTTGGCAACAAGTTTGCCAGTGCAGAATAACATAACAGTCATACATATTATAGAGTTAGAGTGTACCAGGGTAAATTGCATTTAACATTCAAATGCAGGAGTGGAAATCTAATTCAGCATTCAAATGTTCAAATCTGGGATGCAAAACTCAGTTAACATTTTCTGTTAGCAAACTGTACATCTATACAGTGTGTCTGTATAAAATAAGACACTTGGGCCTTCTGTGATATAGTAACACCCACTGGCTTCTGAATAATGATAACCCCTTTACAAAGTATTAGCATTACCTTGTATACACACCCATTCATATTGTAGAACGTCCCTATAATACTTAGTAATCTGTAACATACATACTGCAATTGTCTGTTCTAACAGAATGTTTAGTAGACTGTCGGGTGCATAGTCTACATCTTATATGCTATTTATATGACAGGACTTTGTAAATATAATTTCTAACTATAACATTAGCAAGAACAATACACAGAGAGAGGCATTTCTTTAGACCTGACCACAGTCATGTGGAAGTTTGTTTAAATGTTTCAGAAAGCAAAACTGTTAATTGTTATACATTATTTTGAATTAAGTGCTATTAGGCAAGGATTACCCTGAGAATTCAACACGTACTCTATGAGTAAATGACAGAACAAGTGAATCGCTCACTCCAGATAGTAGAACCACAATCTTGTCTGATGAAGTTCCTTGTAAAAGATTATCTCGGAACGAAAGCGCTTACGAGTATTACCTAAATAAATTGTTCTACTATCCGGAGTGAGCATTTCACTTGTTCTGTAGTTTTGAACTTTTTCTCTATTAGTAAATTTCAGATAATATGTACAACAGGAATTCCAGCATGCAAGATTGCAGAATGAACATTGTATGAGTCTGTGGCCATAAAATATGTTATGACATCAGTTTTTGCCAATACTTATTACTGTCTTCCAGATTAAACAGTAATAACAACAACAAAACAAACTAAAAAATGGACACAGCAGTTCATCAAAGTAACAAAGCAGAAGAAACTTTGTTTTAATAAAATTTAATTGAAGCGTTTTTCATTTGCACGGTGTGCAAACTTCCTCAGACGAACTGCTGTGTCCGTTTTTTTGTTTGTTTTGTAGTTTATCTAGTTTTCCTGGTGCTTTAGTAATAACAACAAAACATCATCAATCATCATATTTATAGCAGGATTACAAGTTGGACACTCATATACACACATTCAAATGAATAAAACAATATAGATCCGTGAAGTGTGGGCAACAACTAGTAATGCATAAATGCACAGACCTGAGAAGTGTCGGGAATCAAGTACTGCACAGAGCTACACACATTCACACAGACACACACACACACAGACACACACACACACACACACACACACACACACACACAAACACACACACACACACACACACACACACACACACACACACACACACACACACACACACACACACACACACACACTCTTAAGAGAAAGAATCTGCAGCAGTACCTCTCGGCAAAATGGCACGGCAGTCCCCAAGTATTCACTCAGCAGACGCAGACATAAGTATTCATGGCATGGTTAAATCTGCCCAACGAGTACTCCATATACAAACAGAACACGGCATTTGAAAGCAGCATTTAAACAGAGGCACGGCATTAAATGAAAGCAGCATGGCTTAAAATCCTACCCGGAGTCCGAACAAAATGAGTATTCAAACAGACAACTCCATATTCAAACAGATGCACGTAAAATAAGTCATGCACGTCTGAGCTTAATTCCGACAGGCTGATGGAGCCGATGTCATCGCGCACATGATGATGTCAGCTCTGACAGCGCGGAATCTAAAACACAGCTTAAAAAAATCAGAAATGAAGGGGTGCCACTCAGGAATCGTGGCACCCCTTCATTGGGACCCCAAAACTCAGTAAAAAAACTAGTAATTTGGGACGGTTGGGAGGTCTTCACTAGTCGCTCAAGTTTGGAGGCTGGCCATTAGGATCTATATTAGATAATCAAACTTTCAAAAGTTCAACTGTCATATGGTCGACACCATATGATCAAATTTTTGAAAGTTCAAATGTTTTAACGGAGATCTCTGTACAGCACGGAATGGGAAGATTTCCCTTTTCTGCACTGTAGTCCGATCTCAGAGTTGGTATATTTAAAGAGCGGGGGTGTGGAGGATACTGCCCCCACATGGGGGGTGCAGGGGGGGCTTGCCCTCTGTTTAAAACTTTCAGGTAGGTTATTTGTGTAGTTTATTTTTTTATTAGCTTTTCGAACTTTTAAAAGTTCGATCATATGGTGTCGACCATATGACAGTCGAACTTTTGAAAGTTTGATTATCTAATATAGACCTGGCCATTATGTTTAAGGTATTTACTTTACAGATACAAGGTGCAGGGCTTGATTTTCACATGCAGGAATTAGCTAGGCTTAAAATGGCTCACAAGTTCAATTGGCCTAGTAGTAATCATGGTTATGAAAATAAATATAACAATACAGTATTTTTACACTAAAAAGAAAGAGGGACTGGACATAAACTGAAGGCAGTGCTTGGCATGTTAAACATGCAACACACAGCTCACAATTTACTGGGCAGTGGAATGCTCCCATTTAAATAAAATGTAAAAACAGCAAAATAAGCACAATTCAGTGTTCTGTGCTCAAGTGTGTTTCCAACCTATACTCATTTCTTTTGTCAGCATGGGAGCAGCACAGCTGTTTCAGTAACCATGGAAAGACAGACTCTTGAGAGTAATTATACACTATTTTATGCTTTGAGAAGTCATCTACCCCAGGGATCTACCACATTGACAATACACCCCTAGGAGTTGATCCAGTTGTTTGGGATTTTTTTGTAAGAAAATCCTTCTATATTGCACAGTTTATAAACAAAGTGATTGTGTCTAGATCTAGAGCCAATAATGCACCCTTCGGCATGTATTTGACCAGATACATGCAACAACTGGAATGCCCACACAAATACCTTAATGAAAGGATACAAGGCCTAAACAACACTTCCTGCATAAATTGACTCAAAGCCCTGTCACTATACTTGGTATCCTACAGACTGCTAAGAGGTGACCTGTGTCTGACATACAAGGCATCCTCTGACCCATTACTGATGGATTTACTGCACATCACCAAGTCATATGTCATCAGAAATAGTCTAGGAATCTAACCTTTTCTATAACATCAACAAAATGGTTTGGAGGGACAGGTATATCTCACAGAGGATTCCACTGCTGGGCAAAAGACTACCCATCCATGTAAAAGTTCATCCCTGTCCATTTTCAAGTGCAACTTAGATCTATGGATGGGAAACAAAAAATTTACCCCAGGACTACCCCCTGTACTACTAATGGACAGATGCAGCTCCTAAGTGTTTTTTCCCATGCTTGGGTCCCTTCAAATTATCTATGGTATGATCCCAGTTACTCTCATTAGGGGTAATATATGATTATCAACCATGGGATGGGTAGGTTCAATCTATAATCAAATGGGATAGGCTATTTTGAGGATAAAAAAGGAAATTAGATAGGCTTAAAGTGGTCTACAAGGGCAGCTAGCCTGGTACATATCTGTGACCCTATGAGCAGCTCAAAAATGTAAAATGATAAAACTTACCAGTAACCATCCAGCCTCCTGAAGATGATGAACTAAGTTTTATGACAGTCTTTCCAACATGCTGTTAAGAAGAGGTGCACCATCTCAAAATAGTTTGTTAGGCAAAAGAATTCATGCAAGAAAGCAGTCAAACAAATATGGGATTTGGTAAGATAAAATGCCAAGATACACACAGGTAGTATAGCTGACACAGGGGACACAGGTACCAAGGATCTAAAGCAACCATGCAGCATTGCAGCCAAAGTAAAACAACAATTTTATTTGCATTTATAAATTACATAAGTACCCCATAACTGGAATGAGAAGTCCATAGACTATGTAAAATTAATCTATAGAAAAATTAATTCCTAGACTTAATAAGAACTTTTCACAGTTGGAAACATTAATTTTTTCTGTTCAACTTTACAGCTGCTCTAAAAACAGAATAGCAATAACTGATGCAATCAAACTATCAAAACTATTAATAAAAAATTAGGCTCACTATATAAAAATAAACCTTTCCTAACTCTGATAGCAAGGACTGCCATTGCCTGCACACACTTACTCTCAACCCTTCTATATGCCTCCCCTTCTAACCAACTTGAACAAATCTGAATTTAGCAAACTTTCAAGCTGTTACAACCACATTGCCAGATATGCTACCAACTCTACATGTCACACACATCATTGCCAAAACCTTAATCTACTAGGGTGGCTAGAATTCCCCAACTTACTTCAGTATAATCAGCTCATAGTAGCGCAGAAAGTCCTCAACCAATCTGAAAAAACTCCTGGACTTAAAAACTTTATTAATTCCTACAGTAACTCCAGGTCACTTCGATCATCTAACAAACTGCTGGTTCAAACATTCAAAAGTAACAACTCAGCCGGAGACTCATTTTCTAACTTTGTTGGCAAAACCTGGAACTCATTTCCAGCTGACTTTACTCTAGAAGACTCGCTAACTCAATTCAAAAACAGTCTTAAAGGATATTTTACTATGTACTGGCTATGTTCCCGTTCCAACCCGGACTAACTCCTCAACTACCTAGTTTAACATTGCTACTCCACTTAACCCACTACCTTTCTCTCTCTCTAGTCACTCATGACTCGCGACCCTTCTATCCTTCTGCCTTTCTGTACCCTACCTCTACCCCCTAACCTTTACCTCCACTACATTTTATCTGTCTGCCTTACTCTATTTTCCTTCTTTCACTCCCAGGTATTCTGAATATACTTGATCCTATTGTTGCTAGCCCCCCTCCTATTTTGAAAAGGCCTACCATACATCTGACACCTTGACATGAAGGACTATGGATTATTCCACACTGATGGTCCTACACCATATCATCTCTACTTAACTAGCCTCTAGTACTTGAATTGCCTTTTTTACATACCTGCTCCTGAATATTTAATTTGTTTTCTTCCTTACTATTGTATACTAAATAGTACTGTATACAATACTGACTTTCACTAAATGCCCTAATATGTATGATAGTCTGTAAACCTTACTTTAGTAGTCTTTTTAATGTGGATGTTATTAGCTAATATAGTCTGTAAACCAAGCTTTACTTTTATTGTGTATGTTATTATCTGTATGATTGGAGTTTTTCTCCCCGGGCCTCCGTTGAAAATGGACATGTATCCAGTCGGACTATCCCGGTCAACAAATGTAAAATAAAATAAATAAATAAATATTTGAATGACATCCTTTCCTGTGTCTGATTAGATTTTATTATTTAAAACTCCTTTGTGCAGCATTTATTTAGTATTCATCAGATGGATACTGCCTGTTTTTTTTTTTACAGAATTAAAAAAACACACCTGGGAATGTACAAAAAAAAAACACATCTGGTAGTAACAGGTGCAACAAAAAAGCGTTGTTTACATTATATGGGAATTTGTGATTCAGAGACATGTTACCTGCAAAGACTTCATTATTGGCTAATTTCCATGTCTCTGAAATGCACTTAACTACCACGTGTGCAAAACAACACTTTTTTGTGGTAGTTAACACCAGCGGCCCATGCATTGCATTGGCACAGAAAACCCTGTCATTCACTCTCTGTCTCACACACACACACACACACACACACACACACACACACACACACACACACACACACACACACACACACACACACACACACCTCTTACTTTTCCCGGAATTGACAGAACATCACCAATGTTTCTTCTTATGTTATTTCCCTGCCCTCATAAGTCACATACCCTCACATTCGATCAACAATGGCAGACATTAGAGTTTCATTACTGACAGTGTTTTAATGTGCATCATGATGCTAGACCTGTTGCTCTATTAACTTGTGTGTCCAAGTCATACTTTAAAAATTCTGCTTAGTGTCATCTAGTGTTTTTCACAGTTTCATCCCAAAGCCTTCCCCCACACAGTCACAGTTGTCCCTTCTTAATGACAGTTCCTGATGGAACAAGATGTTCCTGCTGTCGCTTATTTTAGGTTCCTCATCCCTTGTAACTCATTAGCTGTGCACTCATTTTATATTAATTATATAATATGCCAGGGATTAGAGTTTCACACTTTCTATTACTGAAAAAAATACACTACTGCTACTACGCTAACTTATCTTTTAACATAGTGAGATGATGATGTTGTTTCCTGAGTCAAGAGTGCAGGGTTTGAAACGTTCCTCTCTTCTCTTCTTACTTTACATCTTTTATGAAAGATTTAGTAATTTTAGCACAGTGCTTGGTATTTAGCTGTGGTGCAGAAAATGAGGGTGTAAGGTTTGAATCTTTTTAGTGCATTTCAGGCAGGCTGTAAAGAGTTACCCTTGGTGTCTTGTGTTCTTCAACCCACATATTCCTGCTGCAAAACTTTTCTTTTAGTTTTTTACATTCCTTTCAAGCATGCTGTAAATAGTTATCCCTGGGAACTCATGTTCCCCTGACCCATGTCTTTCATGCTACAACTTTTGTTTTTCCTCCCAAGTGCTATTAAGACATGATATGAAGAGTATCTCTGGTGTCTAGTATCTCTAGCACCACCAATATTGCAAGATTTGGTCGTTAGTCTATAGAAGTGTGGAGGTCTGGCAGCACCCCCCACACACACACACACACACACACGCACACACACACACACACGCACCTACCTACCCCTTAACTAACCCCCCCCTTACTGCGATCACCCAAGCAGACACACATGAATTCACACATGCAACCCCACACATGTATACATGCACCTCCCATACTACCTGTCTGCTAAACTCCCTGGAACTTACCTCTATAGTGATAGGTGGACATCGACTTTCGGCTGTGTTCATTAATACTTTACCACCCGCATTTCTGAAGAACAGCACTTGGCTGGTTAGTATAGGCTACTTTTCAGAATGCCTCATTACCATTTAGACTGCCCACAGAGACGGTGACTGTGAATCTGTGAGGCTGCACATCTTCATGCTAAAGCATTGTGGGAGGGCTGTCTCTGAATCCAAAATGGTAACGGCAAGGTGTACACCATTTATTCACTTTGTGGTCATCTGAATTTGGCCCACAATCATTATAGTTTTCTCATGCATTAACAGAATACATAATTTTAACTATAATTACACAGCACATACAGACTAACCTACCAGGTCCGAATGGAAAGATGTTAAGAGTCCGAATGGAGAGATGATAAAAATCAGCAAGCAAAGGAGAGTAGTATTCCTGGAACAGAATTCATTCTCAACAGCTGGTGAGTAGCTTCATGAGGTGGACAATAATTTTACAATACCTCACCAACACTACACTGATATATAGATTGTATTTTATACAGCACACATCATAGAGAAAAGTAGGTTAAAAAAATAAAAAAGCTGTGTGCACAAGTCCCAGAATTAAAACATGTCCAATCCTGGTCTGCCAACTGGTACCAGGAATGGAAAAAATGACAGTGTAGAATCCTCAAGATATGGAAACATTTCTACAATGGGGTTAGGCCCGGCTCAGGGGGAGGATGGGCTTCTTGCTGTGGAAGGACGTAGTAGCAGATAGGCCATAAATGAGTCACAATGATGATAGAGTGGACTACTGAGGATAAAGAAATTTTCTGTTGTTACTATTATGCAAGAAGCCCTGAATTTCCAGACAGAAGATATGCAAAAAGATTAAGAGAGAAATTAGAGGAAAGAAAATTACTTGCACAAGAAAAACTGTCAAACGCTTCAAATGCAAATTTACATTTATTAATAAAGCAGATCCTTGAAAAACTTTATGAGCCATTTGGAAAAAGAAGTGACAGAGGAAGTGCAAAAATAAAACCTAGAGATGTTTGAAAGGTTTAAAAAAGAAACATGGACATAGGAAAGAAAGAGATAACTGATATGGTGCAATATTTATGCAAAGGAGAAAGCCATACTAATCAACATAAAAAAGCAGCTTCAAAGATATTTGAAGAGAAACACAGGCAAAGGCACCCAAATATGGACAATTTTACAATATAAAAAAATAAGAAAACAAAAGGGGACTGTACAAAGGAGGATTAGCAATAGAGAAGGTAAAGAAATAGAGACTGAAATTATGGATTAACTGCAAAGTGAAGGATTTAGTGTAGAAATCCAACTCAACGTCACAGCATGATGGAACAATGATTCCCCAGATTAAGGAGAAACATTTGTAACGGGAAGTATCTGATCAATTGCCACATGAAAATGCTCTGGATTCTTCAGCAGGAAACCAGTACAGAAGTTTAGCTGGAGTTGCACAGCAAGGAAGGGATCAGGAAACTGTGGGAACTCTGACTCAGTCAATGTTGTGGAGTGATAGTCCAGTGAGTTCTCAAATGAAAGAGCAAAGGATGACACAGGATGAATCTGAAGAGAATGTGAACAGGAAGATGTTCTGGAACTTTCTGCAGAATGCCTGCAGAAAACAGAGAACCAAAGAATGTGCCCTCAGTTTAGAAGAAAATGATCTTAGAAAAGAGTATGTTGGAGCTTTTCTCCCCGGGCCTCCGCTGAAAATGGACCTGGTCCAGTCGGAATTTCCCGGTTAACAAATGTAAAATAAATAAATAAATAGAGATGGGTAGGCATATTAATATCAATGAAAGAAATAGATTACAGAAAATCAATAAGATCCAAAATGTTTGAAGTCTGATAAAACAAATGAACACAGTAATCAAGACTATTAGCAGAAATTCATGGGATATAACAGAAGTAAATAGGAATATTACTGTGCAGCTAAATCAATAACAGATAAAGTCCTACCACAAAAATACAGGTAAATAAGGAAAAGGAAGGGAAGAAATCAAACACCATCATGGAAGCATCGAACAGAGAAAACTATAAAGCAACTAAGAGAAGAAGAGTCACTGTTAGAAGAGTATAGAAGAGGGAGCAGATCAACAAAAAGTCTCAGAAAGACATGATAAAAGCAAAGAGCGCTGTCAGAACAGACCAGGATCTATTGTGCACTATCGCAAATAATAAACTAAAAATATCAGCACAGGCAGAAAAACGTAGAAAATATGCAGAGAAATATAAAGGAAAAGTACAAAATAAGCAATGCATTGATCATCCAAAAAAGTTTTATAGAGAACTGGGAAACAAAGCAAAAGGAAACGAAACAACGCCAAAAAAAGAAGTGGAACATAACAAAGATGCCAAATGTATAGAAGAAAAAGAAAAAGTAAGACGTTCAAATATACAGGATATGAAATGGGATGAAGCAACGGCCAGAGAAAATGAAACACAATTAAGAAACTTTCTAGCTGGAAAACCCCAGGCCCAGATGTAGTGCCTAACATCTTTCTAAAAGTACTAACATGTTTACACAAAGATTTGGCCCTGAATAAGAACTACTTATATGCACATCCTGAATGCACAACAACCTGGTTAACAACCCGAAAAATTATACTCCTTCTTAAGAGTGAGCCTGCAAGCTATCTTAAAACTATAGACCAATAACTTGCCTTCTGATGATATATAAACTATACACTGGAACTGATGCCAACAGAGTTTATAGTCATTTAGACAATGGGCAAACTGTACTTCAGCACCCTTTTTAGAGAATGAATGTTCTCCACCAGGGTATTAATAAACAAGTAATGCCCACTGAAAAATGAGATCACCACTTCACGGCAGTATATCAAGCTGCTGTAGAGCTCAGACTGCAAAAAAACTTACAGCTGCCATTACTTTACACTCGCTATGCACCACTTTTGCTGTTTAGCGAATGTAAAAACTAAACAGGAAAAAAAAATGTATGTCTGTGTGTATGTGTGTGTATGTGTGTTTATGTTTCTGTGTGTGTGCATGTGAGTGAACTCATGTATGAAAACAGAGGAGAATGTGTCTTTGAGAGAGAGAGAGAGAGAGAGCAAGAGACAGTGAGAGCGATTTTGTGTGAGTGAATTTGTGTATAAAAGCAGAGGAGAGACTGTGTGTGTGTGTGTGTGTGTGTGTGTGTGTGTGTGTGTGTGTGTGTGTGTGTGTGTGTGTGTGTGTGTGTGTGTGTGTGTGTGTGAGAGAGATTGAGAGAAAGAGCCATCTTCTGTGAGTGCTTTATATCTTTCAGAAAATGCATTATAATGCAAGACCTTTTATTCTAGCAACTTTCTAAGTTTATAAGAGCAATATTTAAAATTTGTCCCTATTTTTGGGGCTTTGACACCACCCGTTATTTTTGGCTTTGTCCAGATTTTTTGTGCTAAGAGGTTGAGAGTTATGCTTGTATGAGTGAATGCGAGTATAAAACCAGAGGAGACTATGTGTGTATATGTATGTATGTGTGTGTGTGAAAGCAGAAGAGACTGTATGAGGGAGAGAGAGAGAGAGGGAGGGAGAGAGAGAGAGAGAGAGTGAGGGAGAGAGAGAGAGAGAGAGACAGAGAGAGAGAGAGACACAGAGAGAGAGAGAGAGAGAGAGAGAGAGAGAGAGAGAGAGAGAGAGAGAGAGAGAGAGAGTGAGAGAGAGAGAGAGAGAGAGAGAGAGACAGAGTAAGAGAGAGAGAGAGAGAGAGAGAGACAGAGAGAGAATTGTTGTATTTTACTTATTTATTTTTTAAGTTCTATATTATTTTATTTATATATTTTTAATGTAAAATGCTTTCTCCAATACCATTAACATATACTACAGAAAGTTTGAAACATTAGGCGAAGTAACTCTTTTATATTAAAAATATATAAAAAAAATAATTAGTACTTAAAAAAATAAGTAAGTAAAATACAACAATAATTTACAGCGAGCCCATTCTCTAAGTGCAATAATGCCCTCCAGGGTGTGTGATAATGTGTAATTAATGCCCTTCCAGGGGTGTAGAGGCCCTCCGCCTGTTGGGCCGGGGTCCATAACACTCCTGGATGGGTGTTAATGACACATTAGCACGCACCCTGTTGGGCATTATTGCTTACTTAAAAGAAAACTCAATTGTGGCAATTGAACAAAAGGATAACAAAGGAATGTCATATGGAGCAAAGGGCCATTTGTTGTAAAACATCATAATGTAGAATTGTAAAAAGGGGAAGAATTTAATTATGGCTTGGATAGATTACACAAAAGTATTTGACATTATTCCACATTCATAGATAAAAGAGTACTTACAAATGTATAAGATACTCTCTACATTGATTAATTACATTACTGACCATGAAACACCACTTTGCAGCTAAGCCATGATAAAGGACAAATTATTATACCAGGAATAAAAATTCAAAGGGGGATGTTTCAGGGTGACTCTGTCGCCGCTCCTTTTTTGTCTTGTCCTCAGTCCACTATGTTGTTTCCTTAACAGATTAGATGATAGTTACAGAAAATAACAAATTGTAAAGACTTCTCGTTTTCTTTTTTGTGGATGATTTAAAATTGTATCGTTCATCAGAGGAGCTGATAGCACAACTGAAAGTTATCAAAACATTTTCAGATGACATAAGAATGTCATTTGGTCTTGAAAAATGTGCAAAAGCAACATTTAAAGCAGGAAAGTTGCAGCACCAGGAAAATATCAGCCTGGGACAGGAATGTGATATAAAGGAACTCGAGCAGAAGCAAATGTATAAATATTTAGGAAATGATAAAGGATTGACAATAAACCATAAACAAATGCAAACAAAACTCAGTAAGACATGTTTTAGAAGATTAAAATTAATACTGAAAACATCCTTGACATCTTGGAACAAAGATCAAGCCATAAACCAATTTGCTCTTCCTGTTCTAACTTACAGTTTTGGGGTGAATGACTGGCCCCAAAAGGTACTGGATCAGTTGGACAGGAAAATGAGAAAAATGCTTCATGCTTATCAAATGATTTATATAAATCATTTTGTATACTAAGATTATATATTCCTCATTCTGATGGAGGTAGGGGTCTCCTTAAAATTGCTTGCACACATAGATCTGCAATCATAGGACTGCATATATATCTGCTGACCTCATAAGATCCAAATATAGTGAAAGCTTTAAAACATGAGGGCAACAAGTGTAAGATGACCTCCCTGCTTAGTTAAGCAGAAGCCTATGCAAATGAAAATCAAATCAGAAATAGACAAAAATCAGGCAGCAATTGAATGTGCCAAAAAACAAAAGAAAGAATATAAGGAGAAGGATTAGAGAAGGGAAAAATGTGGAAAAGGGATACATATAGTTGCAACTACAGAAAAATCCTGAAACAGCCTCATGCACAAGTGGCACAGTGGTGCAGTGGTTAGCATTGTTGCCTCACAGCAAGAGATTCTATGGTTCAATTCTCATCTGGGGTACTATCTGTGCTGAGTCCGCATGCCCTTCCTGTGTTTGCAAGGGTTTCCTCCCACATTCTAAAGACATGTGTCTGGAGCGTTTCTCCCTGGGTCTCTGCTAAAAAATGGTCTCTGTCTCAGTTGGACTTTCTGCTAAAATAAATAATTAGAAAGCTACATTTAGTGAATATAAAGTACCTTCCAGCCCACTTTTATTCCTATTGACTGTTGTATAAGCTACTTATGTACTCTGCTCACCCATTGTTTTCCATAGATCCATGATACTGACTGACAGCCCAGGAAACAAGGATTGCACTTAAGTAAACTTCCTTTACTATATATTGTCTCCTGCTCATTTTTCAGGAGCTCTGCAAAGCCTGGAGTCCTAATAGCATTCCAGAAGTGTTTTACCCATATCCGGTGCCATCCAGGCAATGTTAAGTACCTATGATTGCTAAATCGCACTTAAATTATTTTGAGTGATCGCTACCGCTTCCTGCTTTTATGTGTGCATTTCAGTAATTTATTATTTTTTTTTTAATAAAATTGCTGTTCTTCTCATGGTTACTGCTGTAAGACTGTCTTGAAATTGATTTTATCAAGGGCGTTCCAGCTAGTTGTTTAAGTGGCTTGTGGTAGCAGTGCAATCATGGGTCTCGTCGATCACTCGTGTTTTTACATTGAGGACTGGGTTTATTCATCTTGTATCAGGAGGTATCTGTCTAGTCTGAGTTAGGAAACATACAAAAAAGACTCATAATGTAGCTATTTTATTGGCCAGAGGGCTCATTAGTTAGTTTTCTGTTTTTTCTGTAATGCTATAAATTCTGCACGTTTGTGTGAGTTA
Organism: Protopterus annectens; assembly: GCF_019279795.1. Lineage (NCBI taxonomy): Eukaryota > Metazoa > Chordata > Ceratodontiformes > Protopteridae > Protopterus > Protopterus annectens. The sequence continues at coordinate 1,553,756,199 of NC_056726.1, forward strand.
GCAGTTCCCTATCAAAAGCCTTTGACATGGTAAACCACAGTCTGCTTCTTGATACCCTAGCCACCCTAAATATAAGTCCCTCCTCTATATCATGGTTCAACAGCTACTTATCTGCCTGTCAGCAAGCAGTCCTATGGCAGGAGCAATTGTCCCCCCTGTTACCAGTAACCATAGGAGTCCCTCAAGGATCCATCCTTGGCCCATTGCTGTTCTTTCTATTTACTAATCAGATTTCTTCATCCTCTCCCACTGCCTCAATAGTACAATATGCAGATGACACTACCCTCATATGTGCTGCCCCTACCCTTAGTGAACTGCAAACCCTTACCCAAAATAACTTCACCCTAGCCGAAACTTGGTTCACAAACATCAAACTTCTTAATTCCAAAAAAAAAAATAATTCTTTTCAGTCCTGGCAGAGCTCCTCCCCTAAATAATAATTTCACCATTAGCTCCAAAGAAAACATTCAAATCAGTCCAACCACACACACTAAACTGCTAGGCGTAGAAATAGACAATAACCTGAGGTTCAACATCCACATAGCACAAACCATTAAGAAAGTTAATAAAAAACTTGGTCTCCTCTACAGGAACAAACAGTTTATGACAAAACGCACCAAAGTAACCATCGCAAGGACTCATCTTCTATCCACCCTCCTCTATGCCTCTCCCATCTTAACCAATCTCCGCCAAACTGATCTAAATAAAATGGAATCTTGCTACAACACGATTGCCAAGTTTGCTACTGAAGTCTCATATAGGTCCCACCACTGTCTATCCCTTAAGCAACTCAACTGGATTGAGTTGCCTCGTATACTTCTACTCAATCAACTCTCTATAGCACACAAACTCTACTACCTTCCTGAGATAACCTCAGCACTTCAGCAACTAATTCAGCCCCACATTCCCTCTAGAGCCTTAAGATCTAGTAACCAGAACCTCATAACTCTCATCAAACATAAAAACGAAGCTGATAAGTCCCTCTTTGTCAACACCATTGCCAAAACCTGGAACACACTGCCAAGCTAAATAACTTCTACCACCTCCTTTAGTCAATTCAAAAAACTCCTGAAAACCCAATATCTAAGTAACTGGCTATGCTCATGCCACTCACCAGGCTAATCCATACCAAGATAATTTGTCAGGGTACAGCTATGTATAAACAGTTTCTCCCCTGAAAGCTTCCAAACCCGTATACATTTACCTTACAAAACTTACAACTGCAAAAGAAAAAAAATGTACCTCTGATTGTCTACTGTAAGAAATGTGAATCAATAGCATGATGTCCTGTTGTGTGTATATATGCTATATGTATGTTTGTTAATCACCAGCATGTTGTCCTGATGTGTATATATGCCATATGTATGTATGTTCTACTTCTTTTTACTCTCATGTAATGTAATGTGAAGCTTTACTCCCCAGGCCTCCGCTGAAAATGGACCTGTGTCCAGTCGGACTTTCCCAGTAAACAAATGTAAAATAAAAATAAAAAATAAATATAGAGTATCAGACACCTAGAAAGAACTGCTCATTAAACTGTACCTTCTAAAGCAGCAATATAGCACAAATAACTTGTGCGCTGACAAGCTTAGAGCAGCTATTTGTGAGTCATGTGGCAATATCTAAAGATTTACTAGAATTCAGTGCTGTGTAAACATTAAAGTCAGTAGAATTTAGTGCTGTTTAGCATAATCTGCCCCGGTTAAGCACCCTTATTAGTCTGCATAAACAAAGCCCCTTTATAGTCTTCTAACCCCAATACACCATCCCCTTGTAGCTCACAGATCAAAGGACTAGACAATATGGATATGCGGTTTTTAACTTCACTGTAGCCAGCTTGGTGGATGTGGGTATCTTGAAACAATGTAACAATTGGCTCTTGTCTACTGACAACTACTTAATCCTTACAGAAGTAGACACAGTATGCAAGACGTGTATTTACATGACACTGAAGGCCAAATTCTCACATACTAGTGCACATCAGTTTGTCAAAACCACGTACACAACACCCACCTCACAGCACACAACACACATAGACTAACGTATGTTGAGGCACTTAAAAGCAATCTTTGTAAGCAGCAAAGATTGCATGGACCACCGGTTGTCAAAGCTATGCCTCAGCAACCCCACAGGCACTCAGACAAAATCAACACCTAACACCACACATACTGTCACTCTCAGTGGAGTTCCAAAACACTAAGCCCCTAAAACAAGCAAACACACTTCCCAGCACTCTAGGCATGGGGTACTCCCTTGTAAGATTTACTGATGCCCCTCTAACCAGGCTGAACAAGGAGAAGATGATTGTTAGTTGTTTATCTGGAGTCAGAATCTGTCAGATCACCCAAGTACTCAAGTCATTATGTCATAGGTACCAGCATGTTTCCATCATAGTTCACGTAGGAGTAAATGACTTCAGATGTACCTCCCTGAACTATTTCATGAGAGACATTATGGAGCTTTCAGACTATGAGCGTAGCATTGAGCAGAATATTATCATCACCGAGGATGATGCCACAATATGAGCAAAACATTAATGATTTTAACAACTGGCTGTCTTTCTGATGTCATTCTAAAGGGGATCCAATATTTGTCAACTTGGGGGGACATGGTTAACAGACCATGCTGCTTTCCCAAGGATGGTCTGCACCTCTCCCCCTAGGCTAAAACTATTGGCTAAAACTTTATCCACCCCATATGGCCTTTTTTAGACAATGACAAATTGACCAACCTATAAGCATAGCAGAATCAACTCAACTAAACATCAAGGTGTTAGTGCTCAATGCCAGGAGCCTAAATAAAAAGCTACCCTCTCCAAGCCCTCCTCACACTTGAGTATAGAGACATCTGTGCAGTTATTGAGACATGGTTTAAAGTGGCAGACAGTACCCAGCAGTGCAAGTTTTCGGTGCTTCCACACTTTTAGACCGGCAGCTTTCCAGACAAGGACTAAAGGAAGCGATGTCTCAATATACATCAGTAATAAGCATACCTCTAGGTGGTCAAGCAGGATGACGTGCTGGAGTTCTTCAATGTGCAAATCACCATAGACAAAATTCCATACCAGTCCTAGCCAGCTATAGGTCACCCTCCATGTCCCAAGATGCTCACAATGCATACTTGGACACATTGGAGACACTTACCATTCAACCTAACACACTACTCATGGGAGACTTTAATTATCTCTCCATAGACTGAGAATTCTACATGGCCACAAATCTACAGGTACAGAGGTTCCTTGACTTTTTACATACAAACAGCCTTGACCAAATTGTGAATACGTCCACTAGAGACATACTGGACCTCATGATTGCAAATGTGGAAGAATGCAGCATGCCCTCTCTGCAATGTGTCGTCCTCCCAGGTGAGTCTGACCATAAACTTGTCTCCTTCAAAATCAAAATCAACTCCATAATCCCATTAAAACCAGTAACAGTTAGGAACTAGTCCAGGCAAAATACCTTTTATTAAGTGATGGATTGTCAACATTCAATGCTCCTCCAAACCCAAAGAACATAGCATATGCTGAATTGCTCTCAGAAACTCTTTACAATCATGGCTGCATTGAGGCTGCTATAATTACCAGAAGTAAGCCCAGGACTAACCCCAGAAACAAACCACCCCAGTAGCATCCCAAATTAAATAGGGTGCACAACAAAAGCAAAAAAATGGCAAAAATCAGGAAGGATAAATCCCATACAAGTAGAAACTCTCTCATCAAAGTAAATAGGCAACTAAGAGGACTAACTAGGTCATGCAAAGCCAACTTTGAGGCTACGATAGCCTCCCAGGTGAAAGATAGCCATAAGGGTAGCACACAGCAATGTGCTGAACTGATAGTTAATGGTGCCACATTCACCAAGTTTGGTGATTTAGTAAACTTGTTAGTAGACAAATTAAGTTCCAACTTTACCCCCCCCCCCACACACACACACACACACACACACACATGCTCATCCAAAACCATCTCCTCAAAAATCCCCTCAAACATAACTCCTCCACTTATAACTAGGGAGCATGTATTGGCTGCACCCAATAAAGTCTTGAATACATCCTCAGCGAGCCCCATAACATCCATGATGCCTCCTGAATAGTCTATAATATGACTTATGTGGACCCCTGGAGTCCTTATTTAACTACAGAATTAAAACAGGCTTTGAGCCACATGAATGTAGGACATTAATGGTCATCCCTCTTCATAGGGGAGGACCTTCAACAGATCCTGGAAACTACAGATCCATTAGTCTGACTAGTCTTGTTTGCAAAGCCATGGAAAGAATTACCATGGAAATTATCAACAAGGACAGTTCCTCCATCCAAGTTTGGCTTTGTCAAAGGAAAGTTCTGCTTACTGAATCTGGTGAACTTCTTCTGAAAGGTCACTAAGGCAATGGATGAGGGGAAAATGGTGCATACTGCTTACCTAACTCTGGTATGATCTGTTATGATACCCCACTTGGGAATTGACAACAAACTTAAGGAACTAGGTATAAACCCCTTTAAAAACACTGGATAGCTAGCTGGCACACTGATAGGACCCAGGAGGTTAGAACTGGTGAGGCCTCCTCCACAAACAGACCAGTCACCACTGGAATCCCCCAGGGCTCTGTGTTTGGCACACTCCTCTTTGACATCTACTTCTCAAATGTCGAAGCCAATATCAAAGGCCTTTGTCTAACCAAGTTTGCAGATGATTGCAAATTGGGAGCAGTCACTTTATCCCCACAAGATGAGAATACCTTTCAAGAGAGTCTAATACAGGCAATTGCTTGGTGCCAAAGCCATGCCTTAAAACTCAATACCTCACTACGTTTTGGGAAGTCTACCATCCTGGGCAAATACATCAACAATAAAACACCCTTAAAAGTTGATTCACTAGTCAGGGATCTGGAAACTCGTGTAGACAGTAACCTAATCTTCAATAAACATTTGTCCAAGGTAGTTTTTATGGTGCTATATGTACAATTTTTAAGTAGAAGTGGTGGAAATCTCCGACATCAAACTGAGTTGAGTGAACTTAGATGGATAGCTGATCTGCAGGCAGATTGGCTACCAGGATTAAATGGCATGTTGCCTTTAAAGCCAGTGCTGAGAAGGCATAAGCCTGTGTGTTGATTTTGATTGGCTGTTTGAAATCTTTTTAAGAGAAGAATGAATTTTGTGTACATGGATCTGATGAAGAGCTTTGGCTTGAAAGTGCATATTCTCTGCATTTTTAGTTTTGTTTTGTTTACTAAATCTTCATTTTCCACACCATGGTGGCTCAAGTGGGTTTTGTTGTTTTTGTTTGCATTTAAAATGTTGACATGGGTTTTCTTAGCCCTACTAGATTTGGGTCCCTCTAATTGGAGAGAACAGATTGCTCTTTATTGCCTGTCATATGCATTCTTCACTACCACCCTTGGACTGTAAGTGGTTCCTAGGATGTACCTTGAGATCTCTGGAGTCTATGATAATTGTGCCTTCAAAATGTCTCTTCTTTTGCTTAAATCAAGAGTTATCTTTTTAATCTAATCTATAGATATAGTGTTGTTAATTAGATTTAATTTTACACACATACCGATTCTTTTATTTTATGTATTCCATATCTTTGCTCTTATTGCAGTTACAAATACGTTTTGTGATTAAGCACAATAATAAAGCTGAATTTAAAGTTTATTACATCAGCATGCTTCCCTGCTTCAGTCCAGCCTTATTTATATGAGTGACATTAAATGCTTCCTTTATGAAATCAGTATCATATTATCACTCAAGCTCTGAAATGGTAAGGAAAATTCCACTGTATTTTGCTTCAGAATTATTGCTGAATGCTGAATATAGAAATCCTTAACTTAGTCTGAAAACATTAATCACTACCTATACAGACAGAGATTTGAACTGGTCACATATGACCGCCACCAGTGTCCATTTGTATCCACAGGAAGGAGGTATCTCTAATAATCATTGCTTACCTGAAGCCTCAAACCTGCAACAGAACAACAACATAGAAATGTTGATGTTCTGTCATGTTCACATTTCAATAAATCAGAAAAATCTAGTACCACGGACCACATGGATACATACCACAGATCTTGATTTAAAATGCTGAATACTTGTATTCAGAGAAAAAAAAAACACACTGGAATGGCCCAGTACTTTCATAAGTGTATAACATAACAGTGAGATAATGGTTTAGGGATGGTAATGTGTTAAACCCCACTTTTAAACATAAAAAAAACAAGTATCTCTGTGCTGAGGCATGTTATGATGTGGATTCAGAGTACAGTTTCCTAAAATATTACATATGTAACTGTTGGTTACTATTTGTGATACACCACCTTGGATTAGAAAAATTATGTCCTTTGCCTGAAATATTAAATTGGGATCTAGCAAACATGCTGAGAAGTTAGCTAAAAACAACATGAGATTCCTGGTACTCCAGAATATGGCACCATAAGCACCACCCTATCCCAGAGGTGGCTTTCATCACCATAGGATCATAGGAGGTTACTAGGCTAATGGCCCTCGGTCCCTTACAAGCCTAGCCAAGAGTTTATCTCCAAAAAGCAACCTCAGTCAGCACCTGTCACTCTTGTCAATGAGGGACACAGGTGGAACCCCTGGGATATATTTGTGGTTTCCCATCCAATCATCAAGGTTGCGCTTGAAGAGGGTCAGCAAGGTGCTCTGTTTGACATGTATGAGAAGTCTATTCCAGAGACGGGGCACCCTCTGGGAGACAAACCTGTCTCTCCAGCAGATTTTATTGATGTCACATATTAGATTTGGGCCTTTTGAGCAGGTAATGCATGAGGAGTTAGACTTATGGATATGGAGCATCTCTAGTAGGGCAGGGTCCAAGATTGCCTGGTAGGCGAGACACAGATCACCCCTGAGCAATCTGTATGATACCAATTTAAGCCTGTCTGCATAGGACAGGTGTTGGAGGCCATGGATTCTCTTTATGAGGTATTTAGGTGGCCTTTCCAGTTGGTGCAGATGTTTGGAGAGGTACATACTAAACGGAGTGCTATGCTCAATTACTGGTCTAATGAGGGAGGAGTATAGAGAGGTAATAACCTCCTTTTTTCTGGATGCAATCCCTTTACTTATGAAATGAACCAAGTAAAAGGCTTTTCTGACCACTGCAGCTCCATGATGGTCGAATGTGACATTATTATCAGCCTGAGTGCCCAGGTCTCTCACCACAGGTTGTGTTCTTAGGGGGTTGCCGTTGATGTGATAATCTGTAGCGGCTGTGTTTTTGCCAAATGGTTTGATGATACATTTTTTGCTTTTAGCTTGAGGCCATGACTTTAGCGGCAGTCATTAGTTGCTGAGAGACCCTCTTGTAGTATGTTAACATAATTTGGGGAGTCAGTGACAGCACCCGACTTACAGTCATCCGCAAACTTGGTCAGCCACAGGCCTTTTGTCTTTGCCTGGACCTCTGAGAAGTAGATGCCAAACAGTAGGGGTCCCAGGACAGATCCCTAGGGAACTCTACTACTGACAGGTCTGCTATCAGAGGGGGAGGCACCTATTTTGACTTTGAGGGTCCTGTCGGTGAGCCAGTTGGCCACCCACCTGATGAGATAAGGATTTATGCCAAATTGTGCTAGCTTTTCAATGATGCCCTAGTAAGGGATTGTGTCAAAGGCCTTGGCCAGGACAAGGTAAGCTGTATGTACTGACTTTCCCTCATCAGGGCCTTGGTAACAGTCTCAAAGAAGTCAACCAGGTTCAACAGGCAAGATTTGACCTTGACAAATCTGAACTGGTGGAGTCAAGTGCTTGGAGATTGCATATGTCCTTGTTTATGAGATCTATAATAATACGCTCCATGGCTTTACAGATCAGACTTGTCAAGCTAATAGGGCGATAGCTTCCAGGATCAGTAGTTGAACCACCTTTGTGCAAGAGGATGACAATGGCAGTTCTCCACTCTGCTGTAATGAAGCCTATACTTAGGCTGTGGTTCAATAGGGTGCTCAATGGTGAAGCCAGTTATTCCTGGAGATGGTGCAGAATACAGCCTGGGATACTTTCAGGTCCCATGGCAGCTGTGTTCTTTACCTTGGATAGGGTCTTTAGCACTTGATCTGTGGAGATGTGAAGTGCTGGACAAGTATCAGGGATGTCGAAAGGCCCTTTGGGGGGGACAGGGGGATGAAGATTGCACTGAACCTATCTGCTAGCAGGTTGGCTAAGTCAACAGGAAGTGATACTGTTAAGTACTAATTTGGAACAAACCTGGGCTTTGCCATGGAGGTTCCTGACATAACCGAAGAAGGCTTTGTGGTTTCCCTTTGTTTCGGAGGTTAGTTTCAATTCATAATTGGCTTTGGAGGCTTTCAGTACTGATCTAATTTGCTTGTTGAGGCTAAGGAGGGAGTTTTTCCAATTTGGAATATGTTCCTTTTTATCCTTGGACAACGGTTTCTTCCTTTTGTTGTAAAGCTTGTTCATAGAGAGTGTCCACCAAACAGGTTTGTGTTTCCTTTAGGATCAGGTTTTAGTTCTATTGGGTATGGCTGAGTCCATTCAGTTGTACAGGTGCTTGTATACTGCACTGGCATACTGTTCAGCATAGCTGTCTTCTGAGGGGGGCGGTGGTGAGAAGCTACAGGTACCCTCCCTTAGGAGGTTGTAGTCAGCTTTTGAGAAGTTTTTTTAGCTTGATTACAGTTGGGGGGTTGGGTGGGAAAGAAACTTCGAATGAGACAGTCTGATGATCTGATCTCACCAGGGAATAACATACTATGGGACTGGTGCAGCAGTCACCCATGTTGGTGAGAACCAAGTTCAGAATGTTATCTCCCCTTGTGGGGGATGAGACAAGCTGGTCTATTGCGTTAGAACTGATGAAGTCAAGGACTCATTGAGTGAGTGCATTAGTGCAGGAATAGTTCACCCAGTCTATGGTAGGCTAGTTCAAGTCACCAAGGATCAGGGTGTTAGGGGGTACCTTAATGGAGTCAAGTAGATCCAGATAAGAGTATTGGGTATCCTGAGTCATGGAGGGGGGCCTATAGCTGGCTATAACTTGAATGGGTGTCTTGCCAACTGTCAGTTGCACCAGGACTAGTTCCAGTGCATCATGCTGGTAAACCAGTCTGGAGGTGTGCCTGTCCTTAATGAAGATAGAGACTCCGCCACCCTTAGTCTTCCCAACTTCATTTTGTGGTCAAAATATGTGGAATGAGGTATAGCCTGGTAAGGCATGGGTGCTCTCCTCAACCCTGAACCAGGTTTCTGTGACCGCACAGACATCAACATCTTCCAGTGCAAGGATGGCATCTAGTGAGTCCATTTTCAGGTTAAGACTCCTCGCATTAAACAGCATGACCTTCAATTTGCTTTTTGACAGATCTTTCATGTTGAAAGATTTGTCTTTGGGACATTGCCTAAAAAAGGCACAATGGGGGAAGTAAGAACCTTGGCTAGGATCCAGAAACCCAGAGGTGAGGTGGAGGCCATCTCTGGCATTCATTGTGACTTCACAGTCACTGTAGATCTGTATTCCAAATGACCAAATGACCACGTAGTTAACTACCTCTGAAAAATTAATTTCAGGTTTAAGCATTACACGTGCAATAATGGGTTGTTTGAGCAATTAGTAACAATTGTCTGCATTTTCTATTGCAAGAGCTTGAACCTTTCATCAAACAAAATCGTATCAGTTGTTCTATTTCAGCATAACAATTTGTGCACACATTCAAGGTTACACAAGGAAAGTGTCTGTTAATTATTATGTGCTATACAAACTGGGGATACATGATTTTTTTATAATATTTTTCCCCTTCTCATAAACTGGGGATACAAATATTGGCTATGTACTTTTAGCCCCTTGGACCAACAGATGATAAAGACTCTTGCCCAGCCTACCTATTCATTACACTCTTCACCTCATTTGGTCACATTCCACATCACCTCATGGGGGGATACCCTTTTTCAAGAGGATAATAACCTTATCTGTGCCTCACTTTTAGACCAGATGGGGCAACAGGGGCAACAGCAGCCTCTGGCCAGCTGTTATCCAAGCAGCTATGGGGGATTGTTTAACCCCTTCAATCTTCTATCTACTTCTGTTCTAGCCTGCTGCGGTTTCCTGGCTCATCCATTATACTCTTCATCCAATAGCCTGAGAGTCATCTCGTAAAACCAGGATCATCTGCATTTTAAGGTTGGATTCTAATTGTTTTGGGACTAGGGACAAACCCAGCCTCACCACAGTAGTCAAAATCTGCCCACTGTTCAGACTTGTGCGGGGAAACAATTTTTCATTTAATCCTAACCTCACCTAACCCCTGTGATGGTAGACATCATTGTGAGGGCTTTCAATGTCTTTCCCTGTGTGTACATGCTCCCACTCACTTGCTATGAAGGCCACCATATAACAGCTAGGGAGCATCAGACCCATAACCCTGATTCTTGCTGCTAGCAATGCCTTAAGCATAAACTTGCTCATTAGTGGGAGCCAGGTTAAACCCCTCACCCTTCCCATATAGGTGAACTTGTGCTGAGCAGTCACTCCCTTCGTCCCCTACCTTCTACTGCAGCACTAAAGCTCAGTGATCATACCTGGGTCTTCATATCCATGATCACTTCAGCCTTGGGTTACTGGATATTAAGCAAAAGAAAATAGCATACTTCTGTCAAGATACATTTTGCTACATCATCAATCCTTCTTAAAACTGACAAAAATATTTCATAGGGATAGTAGAAGAACAAGAAACTGTTGTGGATACATGCTTCAAACACTTGCACGTGTGTTTGCACGTGTCCTCGCTAAGCACAGCATATTTACACACTGATGTATGAGAGAAGATTTTAATCAGAAGCTGTGTATCTAAATCTTTCTTACACTGCAGAATCATTGTTTTATTGGAAATATCTGATGCTTAGGTTAGATGACACACTTACCTTGGTTTCCCTTAAGTAGAAAAAATATTTCACCCATTAAAAAACAAGTAAAACACATTTTTTCATACCTCTCAACCTCTTAGAGCAAGAAATCTGGAGAAAGTCATAAATAATGGAGAGACAAAGGCCCAAAAACGAGGACAATTTTTAAATATTGCTCTTACAAACTTAGAAAGTTGATAGAATAACAAGTTTTGCATTAGCATAAATTTTTCTGAAGTGCATGAAGTCTAAAACTCAAATGTCTGTCATTTTCTGACTTCATTCCTCAATAATTTGCCAATGAATTTCTAGAAAACCTCAATTTTATGAGAAAAAGACCAAAAATATAAGGCAAAAATCTAGCCATTCTGCAAAGATCTGTGCAGTTGAAGAGGTATGCATTATGTAAATATAAATACTCGTGGAGACTTCCATTTGTTGTGAAGGCAACATACAATTGTGCCCAGCAGTTAAACTATGAAGAAACAATGCCTGTAGCTCTAAACATCCATCCTTGTTAGAATGAGTGCAAAACAAGGGAATTATCTTTTGTCTTTGACCTGAGTAGGGATTTTTCTGTGAGATATCCAGTGGTTATTTTAGGTGATTGCATCTGAGGCATACCTACACTTGGATATGACAGCTTAAGGGTGAAGTGGATAATTAATATCTGATCATATATTTAGGAAGTATTTACTAAGGCAGGTTCAGACAGTGTCAGAAGAACAGTCAGTTCAGTAATCCGTTGAATACCTAAACAAAGTGAAAAACTATGTAAAGCAATCCTTAATGTATGCATCGTCTGCTATTAAAAAAAAGATTACTTAAGTTTATTGATTAAGATAATGAGCTGCCTCTCAGCTGTCTCCTGTTGATACAAGTTTGGTTCTCAAACTCTCCAGATGCATAATGTAAAAATCTAGATAAGTCACTTAACTGCCCTATTTCCAAGGTTGCTTCAAAAACCAAGAATATTTTCCAGTGGGTTTTTGCAAAGACAAAAAATAAAAAGAGGAGACATTAAGCTCTAGAAATACTGTGTTGTCACCTTACTTTTGTATTCATCATCTTGCATGGACTTAGTTGGTCTGCATATATCATAGTCGACAACAATCGTGCTTATATGTAGTGTTAATGGCACTGTTTTTTCAAGCTCTTTTCTACACATCAGAATATTTTCAAACACATTCTCTCTATAGACTTTCCCCCTGGTGACTTCTACAACAATAAACTGATTTTGGCACATTGAGAATATAATCAAATAATAAGTATGTTCAGTCTTTATATTGTTTTATTAGACTTACACCCCTCTTTCTTACTGTAGCCTTTCGTGAAATTAATTTATGTATTCATTAAGGTGTTTTTCGCCACAGTCCTTAGCTGAAAAGGGGGCTTGTGCCCAATCAGACTGCCCCAGTAAACAGATGCTAATAAATAAATAAATAAAATCATATTCCAAAGCCTAATCTCTGATCTTTGTCCTTTACCATAAATAAGGGAGTGTTCCATCTGTGGTGTTTTTATTGTCAGGGTACAGAATGCATCTTGTATTTTTGATATATAATCTAATTTGTCAGTTTTTACTGGTATTCTTCAGGGACATTTCTAGGTAATATAGACCCAAGGGGTGAAATCTGAAGAACCTTTCCCACCCTTCAGATTATTGGGTACCTAACACCTTTTGAGGGCAACCATCACTCCAGGATCTGGGGCAACTACTTTACTCACCATGATGTTGAAATCACCCAGATGATGGTACAAAGTGAGACCTGCAAGGAAAAAGCTGATTTAATGAGATAGCTTTGTGTTGAAGAAATGACAGGGCCTTTCAGAAGAACATTACACACAACAGACTCTTAAAGCAATTTTTCTACAGATTTTACATTCTAGTTTCCTATCTGTTTACTTGGGTCATTTGCAGGCGAAACACAAGCATTTTATTTGGTGCAACATGACTATTTGTTCCAGAAATTGCACAACGCATACTAAAATTAACACCATAGCTCTCAACCTCTTATCTCAAGAAATCTGGACAAAGCCTAAAATAATGGGGGGACAAAGACTCAGAAGTAGAGACAGATTTTAGAGATTTCTCTTTTAAACTTAGAAAGTTGCTAGAATAACAGGATGTTTGTTTACATACATATTCTGAAGGATATGAAGACAAAATCTGATGTATGCCATTATTTAGGGGCTTCAATCCTCAGTAAGAAATCCACACATTTTTTGAGCAACAGACCAAAAATAAGAGGCAAAAATCTAGACATTCTGCAAAAATTTGGACACTTGAAAGGTATGATTAACACCCTTTATTTATGTATATATGCCTTCTGTGTATAATCTGCATATTCTGCCTCTGTCCATGTAGGCCTTACTAGGGCTTCATTTCTCCCTAATATCTCAAATGAGGGTAGGTCAATGGCTACCCTGACTGTGTGTGTGTGTGTGTGTGTGTGTGTGTGTGTGTGTGTGTGTGTGTGTGTGTGTGTGTGTGTGTGTGTGTGTGTGTGTGTGTGTGTGTGTGAGGTGTACATGTGACAAGTGATATAGCCTAACTGAAATTACATCCATTCCAGCATTGTTTCCAGTATTACATCCTTTGTTTTCTGGGACAGGCTTCACCTCACTATGACCCTAAACTGGATAATATAGGTAATAAAAAACGAATGAATAAATAAGCCAGGTGATCCTTGCTAGTAGGTCATACTATAAGCTTTAATTTATATTAATAATCAAGCAGATGTGATCTTCAAGGCTACTTAATGAATTCTAAATCAGAATGCCAAATGGAAAGTGGACGAGACAGAAAATGCTGAAAACAAAACAGCCATTTTTGGAATATCTAAATGAGGTTAAAATCTAATTGTCTGAGAGGACAGTGACAGAAGCAAAGGCCTCAGAGTATAGCTTTCAGGATGTTTTTTGTACATAGCAAGGTTGTGCTTATGTTATCAGTGGTTCACACTTACTGGATGATTTCTCATTTTCTTGATACTTTGTAGCATTGGACTTGATATATATATATATATATATATATATATATATATATATATATATATATATATATATATATATATATATATATATATATATATATATATATATATATATAGATATATATATATAGATATACAGATAAATATGTAGATACACACACATACACACATATTCAAGTGAGATGTGGGAGGCAAAGTCCCCCACATAACTATACAAAGGGGTCTGTCCCTGCTTCAAAAAGCATTCTGTAATTTTAGCTGAAGTTTAATCAGGTGCAGTTTTCATTGATTTTTCACTAGTGCAGTTTGCTTGCAAATAGTTGTCTTTTCAGAACTCATAGTGAATCTTTTTTTTTTCATGTTTGCAAAGTTCACATATCCTCCATGTGCAGGACTTCCCATCATAGCTCTCAACCTCTTAGCACAAAAAATCTGGACAAAGCTAAAAATAAAGGGGGTGACAAAGCCCCCAAAATAGGAAACAGTTTTAAATATTGCTCTTATAAACTTAGAAATTTGCTAGAATAAAAGGTCTAGTGTTACCATGCATTTTCCAAAGGATATGAAGTCTGAAACACAAATGCCTGTCACTATTTAGTGAATTCAATCATTATTGATTTGCTGCAAAAATCCAGAAAATCACAAATTTTATGAGGAAAAGACCAAAAATATGAAACAAAAATCTGAGCATTCTGTGAAAATTTAGACAGTTGAGAGGTATACGTGACATTTTACACCACCTATAGCAAGTATAATGACCTCCAAGATTATCACAACCACAAAATCCTGAGAAATGCTTATTTTTGTGTTTATTCGCTTAATTGCTTGATTGTTTGTTCACTGGATCAGTGAAATCATCTCATCTCGGTTTGACAATCCTAATTGTTCTCTTGTTGAGTACCAAGCCAATACTTTAATGAAGCTATAAAATTGAAGATTAGGTGTGCTCATGTGGATAACAAAGCATAACATGGTTTTGAGAAGCCACAAGCCCAGCAGAGGCCTCCTTTAACTGAAATTTTTTCCAGAAATATTAATGTGATGCTTGGTTGCCCACCTGGATAACACATGAAGACTAGAGTGCTCATCCCTACATACCTGTTGCACTGGTGTGTACCTCACCTTGAATGATTTCCTGAAATAAATGCATTTGTCAGTTATACAATGAACACACAAGTTACTGACCTTTCTTGGTAGGGGTCAACTTTCATTGCCAAGTATTTTGTATCCAAGCCTCTACTTAAACTGTTTAACCTCAGCCTAAAAGATCTGTGACTGATGCATGACTCTCCTACACAAAAGAGAGCCCTCTACAAAACCCTTATAATTATAGGCCCATCAGCCTCACCAGGATTATTTGCAAAGCTGAAGAATGTATCATAGTTCATTTATGCAAAAGTAGGCAACATAACTGATCTAGACCCCAATCAGTTTAGTATTGTGAAGGGCAGGTCTTGTCTCCTGAACCTAGTAAACTTCTTTGAAAAGGTTACAGAGGATGTAGACAGTGGTCACTCCATTTGTGTTACATAAATCAGCCAAGATATGGCTTTTGATACTATTCTCCACGCTGGTATTATTAAAAAATGAGACAAACTTAATGTAAACCCCTACAGTGTCCACTATATTGCAAATTGGCTAGCCAACAAACCCCAAGCTGCGAATCCAGCAGGATTTCTCAATGAATATAAAATTGTAACTTGTGGGATACCACAATGCTATTAGTGTGAGGCCCACTCCTGTTGGGCAATCATTTTACAGACATCCAAGCCATATTCCAGAAGTGCGCAGACATCCGAGACATATTCTGGAAGTACACAGACATTTGAGACATATTCCAGAAATGCAGAGACATCTAAGACATACTCCGGAAGTGCACAGACATCCAAGACATATTCCGGAAGTGCACAGACATCTGAGACATATTCCGGAAGTGCAGCTCATCATGTTTGCTGCTGACTGCAAGCTGGACACTGTTATCTGCTAACAGAGCAAAACCTGATATCAGCAATAAGTCCAGCACTATTAGATAGTGAATTAGCCAAAAAAAATGGTTGCTGGAGCCACACACTTTGAGTATAGACTGTAATAAATAAATCCACGAGTGTATCACACTTTCGCCAAGTGGCTTCCAGCAATGGGTGGAATATGCACATACCAGACATACTGAAAACAGACTCAAAAAAAAAAATCCCACATTATATGTTAATTATGATGTTCTTCTTCAGTAATACACAATAATATACACAATAATATACAGTAATAACACACCTAGGTACTTAATATGGACAACTCTCTCTCATTTGATCATTTGATCATCTTATTTCAGGAAATATATCTATCTGTTCCAGTTAATTTCCAAGAAGATATCTTCAAGACCTAAAGATATAATCCCATTACTGTATGCTTCCCTTATCAGACCCATCTTCAAGTATAGTGCTCCTTTGCTATGTACAAATTCAAACATGTCACTTAACTAGAAAAGCCCAAAAGATTTCTAATAAAGAAAATCAAAGGTCTTAAATCCTTCAAATATGCTGATAGAGTAGCACACCTCTCATAGGTTCATAGGTAGGTACCAGGCTATCGGCCCTGGAGCCTAAAAAACTCATACTCAGTAGCCCTAAGGCTGCTCTGAGGGGCTTCGTCTCATGGTTTTTGACCCATGAAAGACCTAATCCTATCTGACCTCCTATTTCATCACAAATCTACTGGCTGTACAAATACCCAGACTACGAACATAAATCTACACCATCAAATAAATAACTTGCAGGGGAGATAGGTTCTTAACTAAATGTATTCCAAGCCTCTGGAATAAAGTCCACCACAAATCATACAAAAGTACCTTTAAGGCTACTTTTTGATGATAGGACAGGTTAACACAAATATATGCCAGAGTTCATTTGTATGCCCTTCCTTGATTTGGGAGGTGACTACTACTAGGTGCTTAAAAAGGGTGACAAAAACTTTAAATGTGCCACTTAAAGATGTATATGGCTCTGCATCTTATAGCTCTTATAATCACTTACCTAGTACTGTTCCCAGGTTCTTATATTTATATACGCATACAAACCAAAGAAGGACCAGGAGTAGGCTGTAGATTCCAGTATAAAGATTATTTATTGTACAATAAATAATCTTTATACTGGAATCTACAACCTACTCCTGGTCCTTCTTTGGTTTGTATGCTTCTGGACTCTTTTGGCTTTTTGGACCTGGAGACCTGCTTTTGGTGGTAGCTGTTTTTTTTATTCATATATTTCTATGTTTTGTCTAAGCACCTCCTCCTTTCCTTTATGTTTTTCTGACCATCAGTAGACACTAACTACAAGCTAACATGACCCTCTATGATAGGACATATACTTTAGACATTTTACTGCCAACCTCTAATTAATTAGAGGTGCTTATACCAAGATCAAACACTCACTAAACAAAATTTTATTAGATGTTGCTGCTCCTATTTGAAAATCCATTAACTGACCATTTGGGGGATGCAGCCTTTATTGTGTGAGAAAATGCAGTTGCAAACAACTATATTTCACCAGTTTGGTGTACAGAGTCAAACTAACAGCAGCTCTTATTAGATTCATTTCTAAAATGTAAAAATGGATTAACATTACTTGTCTGCTAAAGCGCTGTACATTCCAGATACTAACATTATATACTAGTGCATACAGTCTCTAAAATATGATGGTTAAGTCTTGCTCTATTAATAATGCAACACTTTTTTTTTATTTTTGTAGAGTTCCCTGACCTAAAATAAGTTATAGTTATATTGTTTATTTTTACTGCCTGACATTATGTTCTCTGCTTTGACTAACTGCTAAAATGAAAATCTTAATACTGAAAGTGAAAGCTCTAATTTTACATTCGCAGATCAGTAGATGAAAATACTGCTGTATGAACTGTGCTGTTGCATTCAGCCTTCAGGAGGACAGGAATTAATAGGACTATATAAGTAAATGCTTCAACTGTACTAAACATAAAAATAGAGCATATTACTGAGTCAGGAGTTTCTTCGTTTGTACATGCAGTTTGTGGGTGACTTATGGAAGGCTGTACTGCCATGCCTGATTAATGGATATTAAGAAAGATTACTCAAAAATTGTGGAAAATTTTATTGCAGAAATGCTAGGGAAATTGTGACTTCAGTAGTCAAGTCCCACTAACCTCTAATAGTTTATTTTATTCCATGGCTCAACTTGCATTAATAGGTCACTAGGCAGATGTGCTGTCATGGGTAGATCCTTTCAGTTTGAGTTTTCCTTAAATGCACTGCAGATTAAATCTTCATAGTTCAACCTGAAGGCCTCCAAACGTCATAAGCAGAGGAATGCAGAGGTATTAGGCATTCATTCAGGTCCTCCACCCTGAAAAACTTATACTGGAAAATGAATTACGTGTCAGTTTTAATGAAAAATTCATGTAACTTGCATAAGTTCATAGGTTCCTAGGTAGGTACTAGGCTATCGGCCCAAGGACCTACGTAAGCCTAGCCAACAAGGTTCCCTGGATTACGCCACCCAAGAAAGTTATTTTCTTGTGCCCCTGTCAAGCAGACACACACACACACACACACACACACACACACACACACACACACACACACACACACACACACACACACACACACACACACACACACACACACACACACACACACACACACACACACACACACACACACACACTACTACTGCTACTACAACCACACACACACACACAAACACAGACACACACACACACACACACACTACTACTGCTATTACAATCACGCACACACACACACACACACACACACACACACACACACACACACACACACACACACACACACACACACACACACACACTACTACTGCTACTACAGTAAATTTTAATTCCAACACTCCGACAAAGTCAAAGAAATTAAACTGTCAAGCACTGATAAGAGTATAACCTCCATGAAAATAGCCACTAGTAAATTTGTTGAATTGGTGTGTGTTTCTTTTTTCTTTTTTCTTTTCTTAGGTCACTTAAACTGGCATGAAATCACTGAATTCAGTTAACCTGAATATATTTTAAGTAACCACACCATTTGCACTTCTTATAGATTTGAACTGACATTCTTAGATATACAGAAGACAAAGTTATAGTCCACTGCTGTATCCATGTGAATGTGAACATTTTCAACTTTTCTCACATCTCTGGTTTAATTTTCTTTAATACTGAAAAGTTCTCAGACTGTCTGTTTCAACTCAGGATTCATGTGATCCAACTCTAATGCTTTGTCTGAATGATGAAACGAGGCCTGAGTAAAAATAAATAACTTGAAAATGGACTTATCCTGGCTTTTCCTTCCATATACTGAGCATCATGTTAAATTGTTGCTGTTCTTTATTAGATTTAATTTCAAATGAAAATAGATTCAGCATTTTAGTCAAAACTATATTGTTAAATTATAAAAAAAAAAAAAAAAAAAAATGTGCAGAGAGGAAGATGACAATTGCAGAAAATTCGGAGCTGCAATTTTCCTATGTCCCTGATAAAAGCCCTTCCTGAATTAGATCATATATGCCATTTGGTCCTCCCACAGACTACCACATGCCCAACCATCGCTTATCTCTGTCCATCTCCTCCCAGTGATTGGGTTATCCTATTGATCTCCTCCCAGTGATTGGCTGTTATCCTATTGATCTGCTCCCAGTGATTGGCTGTTATCCTATTGCTACACTTTGATCCCAACCCTTATATTGGTCCCTTACAGCATTGCCTCAGGAACTCTCCTGGGTGCTAAGTTCCTGTTGTCTTTTATCTTCTCTGTTCTAAGCCAGAGAATTCTGATATTGCTTAGTATGCTAGGCTAGCGCTTACCTTTAACACAATATAGAGCTTTTAATAAGCTCTAAGCTCTAACAAGAGATGCCAAAGTAGTCTGTCTCATCACTGCATTTTTCCATAGTACTTGCGCACATCTGAGACAAAATGATCTTTTTCATCTCAGGGAATTTTGTTGTCTAGTGTTTACTCTTCCAATATTTTGTTATAGCAAAACCACATATAAAATATCTTACTGTTCTTTTTAGAGTTTACACTGCTCTGTCCTGCATCACTTCCATTGGATTCTATTTATAGTTTCCACGATTTTTGTCCTAAATCTGTTATCTGCCATAATTAGAAACATAAGCTATTGACTAGACTAAGTTTAGCTTTTGCGTGTTCACTTGTACTTCTTCCATCTTCTGACCATTGCATTCTGTCCAACTTTACTTCCTTCTCTTACCCTGTCTTGTACTACTGCCTGATGTAGTTGGAGACAATACACCACTATACAGGGCCTTACAAAATGGGGGTGGGGGCAAAGGCTACTACAAAAGCATAACTTTACACTGGTTCTTTGGTTCTACCTCTCACTACTCCTCTGCATCACTGATTTGTCACTTAAAAGCACCATGACTCTGAGCAACTGCACTTCCCTTCATTTATCCTCATCTAAATAATAATACTAATAATAATATAACTAATAATAATACTAATAATAATAACTAATAATAATACTAATAATAATATAACTAATAATAATACTAATAATAATATAACTAATAATAATACTAATAATAATACTAATAATAATATAACTAATAATAATATAACTAATAATAATACTAATAATAATAATTAATAATAATACTAATAATAATATAACTAATAATAATACTACTAATAATAATACTAATAATAATATAACTAATAATAATACTAATAATAATAATAATACCCCCTCATGTCCTCCTCATTAATAAGTCCATCTCATAAGATATATGCTACCTTAAGCTTTTAATGCATTTTTTGTTGACCTCATCTTGAATAACGGACCATTTTTCTTGAAACATAACCCCCCGAAAATTAAATTAGTGATCCTGGGTGCAGTGGGAGGGTCCATGTACCCCCTGTACCCTCACCTCTGCAGTAGACTTCGCCTCCTGTACTTCCTTTCTTTATATAACAACCTCTAAGATCAGTCCCCTTTGAGGGGAGTTTGTAAATTTCATGCAAAGGATCTATCACCAAAGATGAACTTGTTAAACAAACAGAGAGTAACACACTCCTACTTTTTTCCATTTCTATTTTCATAATGTTGGTCATTTATTTATTTATTTAGCTAGTTGCTTACCAACTGGATAGGTGTGTTGGGGTATTGGTCATTTCAGACAATGCCCAGATGAGAGGTACAATAACTGATAATGGTATTACATTAATATGGCATCATAATATTTGATATATAGCACATACAACAACAGGGGGTACAAAAGTACATAAAATGAACAATATAACATACAAGATTAAAGATATGACCTGTTAAGCTGCTTCTTGTAGTCTAGGGTTTGATTCCCCTCAGCCTTCATTTGCCTGCTATGTGACTCTGCGCTAGTCACTTAACCAGACAGTGCTCTGGGGCAATCAGGAATCTGGGATAGTCTTCTCAACGGTCTCATTGAGCACATACGTCTACCAACTACTTATGAATGGAATCTTAGATACCTTGCTATGTACAATAAAATGGTTAAAACTAAGTAAAAAATAAAAGTATAGCACTCCAACAATTAAATCAGGCAAAGGTAAAATCAAATGAGGGATTCCAAGGATCAGCACAACACCCTACAATGATTGCAGAGCAAAGAGTAAAGCCAGATGATCTCCAAAACACCCCTGAAATCATTCAGTTTTGTAATATTTCTGAATTCAGGATAGGCATTTTTCCTAATCAGAAGAGCAAGTTTAGAGAAATCTTGTTATCCAGTTAATGCACAAAAAGATGGTTGTTAGATTGTCCCACTGAGCACAAGAGGCTTCTTTTGGTTGTGACCTCATGGTGTGTGGAATAGGATTTGTAGAGATTTAATACTTAACAGAAGGACAGAGCTCTACCTTGGCCACGTTGAAAATCAAAATGTCAAGTGCTGATCTGGGTCTTCCAGGAATAGTCATACAATTTACTTTTTTGTAGGAATAAGGATATTCCCTAGGCTTTGAGAGGGAGATGAATTAACAATTTTTTATGTAAAATAACTTTCAGAAAAGACCACTATTAACAGAAAAAAATGAGGTCAGTTATGGGTAATGTGTAAACTTTAAAATTAAGATCATTTTGCTGCTTGAATTTCTATCCTTTCTTGAGAGTAAGTGTGTGGATTATAAAGGTCAGTTTCAAGAATGCAAGTATTTGGGAGAGGAGGTGGAGCTAGCCTGAAAGGAAAATTAATGCTTTATTCTGTTTCTGCCATTCCCATAGGCACGTACTCTGCTTTGACCAAGACGCACCTCTTTTCTTCAAGGATCAAGGTGATCCTGTTTGACTAGTTCAAAGAAGCCTCTTCAGACAAATGCCTGCTTATATTGCATGAGAATCTCTCCATAATAGCACTACTGAACTTGAAGTGGGAGCCTACCATGCGGTCACATCTCAACAGCAAATGAAGGTCATGGTGTTAGAGCAGGAGCTGAAATTACTAACGAAATCAATTAGAGAGCTGTAGCAGGCATCCAGAGGTACATATAACCACATAGCACAGATAAAGGATGAGATAATGGAACAGCTGATCTGGAGAACGGGTCTCAGTGGTGGAATGTCTGGCGGAGGGGAGTGCCTAATACCATGGCAGACAAGGACTTCCAGTCATTCAGTAATTACTTGGTTCATAAAGCTACAGGCCATCCCAGCTATTTCACCCCTTCCCTTGAATGAGTTCACCATGCGGGTCCTTCATGTAGAGAAGGAAATTCATCCTGTCATGTCCTGATTGCTTTCTTTTCCAGCAGAATGGGAGAGTGGTTAATAAGGCACAGCAGGGAGAACAGAGGAATACAGCCCCCATCTGCCGACATACCAAAAAAAAAGAATGAAAACAGAAGAAGAGTGAATCTCGAAAATCAGATTTCTCTTTAAAACTTATTTTTTCAGAGGGGGGGGGCAAGATCCCTGTGCACCCCCCCAAACAAATATATACCAACGCCAAGACTGCCATACCTCAGAGAAAAGGAAATATTCAGAGAAATAGCTCTCAGACTTAGTATATGTAAATCTGATCTTTTGGAAATTCAGTCTCAGTATTTTGAGACTCGCTCCAGCGGGTCCCAACATTTTAAATAGTTACCATTGGAGCAAATACAGTATATCATGTTAGACTTGTTACAACACCTTTATTGTTTATGGCAGTCCATCTCCAGCTACAGGAGGGAACTCTAGGATGAAGATTACTGCATTTCCCTGCAATTTCCTGCTGTATTAATGGTGGAAGGGAATGGGAAACCCATCAACCTCAAGTCTCCTTCACAGGAAATGCAGTTCTTGAAAGATCTACAATGTTACAACAAGCCTGCAGAGGAGGGGAATACTGATCCAGCTTGGATCAACAAGGAAACAGAGTGGAAGCTTTCCTGCTTAAAAACGTATAGACCCATTTCACCTAAGAAACTACCTGGGCCTGCAAGGAAGTGCCTGCCAGGAAGAACATGTCCACTGGGCTTCAGTGCCAGGGAGAGCAACTCCCTGGGCAGGCTAGCATGAATAGAAGGCCATCGGCATGCTAATCACATAAGGGGACAGTAGACCCCTCTGAGTCAGTTTTGCCACACTCATGCATTAAGAGGGTTTCCTAGTCAAAGGAAGAGTCTTTGTCTAGGGCTCAGAAGAAGGGATACACCAGTCACCACTTTAACAGGTGGTCTAAACAGGGTCTGAGAGCCTCCCAGAAATCGCTGGAGTTTACCACCTGTCTGAATAAGTCCAACCATCTAGTGACAAGTCCTGTTCGGAGATTTTTTTCAGGCTCCTCAGACTCTGCTGATGAACATGGCTAGTCAGCAAGTGAGCTAAACAAACAGGATCTTAGTGCAGGGGATGGTTGACTTTTATAGGACCAACCTTTTATTGCTTTTCTACTCTTTTGTGTCTGGAACTGTCAGGTGCTGGTGTGCTACTTGCGGAGTTGAATTTTAGATCAATCCTAAGAACGGTGGGGGCTACTGAACACTAACAATATAAATGTTGCAGGAGTTGGAACAACTGATTTTATTAATTGTTTGGTTTCATGTGAACCATTTACAGTGAAGTTACTAATGTTGTTTGCCTTTTAGCCATGACATGTTAAGTTATGGAACAAAAGCCTATCCAGTAAAATCAGGTATGCAATGCAGGTTATATTTTTTTCTACACATAGCGTGGGTTCTGTACTGATGCCTGTTATTTTGCACGTCTTTCCTTGTCCTTTCTGGCTCCTTTTATCTCGGTGCAGGTGAAGGGGCCCTATTACTGGCTCACTATACTTTCTGTATTCTTGATCAGTGTTTGGAAAACCAAGATGTTGTACTAATGGGTCCCCCCATTTGTTGCTTTCCTAGTTGCTTAGACTGACTATTACAACAGACTGTCACAAGTTGGGCATAAAGCCTGGGGGAGTTGGAGCTCCTTCTACAGGATACTAAAGTAAGATGAGTGTCCAGACTGGCTCTAACTCTAGCACTCTGTATAAGTTTTTGCATTAGCATGATGTTATCCTACTTCAGTAGTTTTGTAGAATAACACTGACTCTGTCATATTGGTGTTTTTTGTGTAGGTTTATATAAGGGGGTCTTCTTAACTAAGTTGTGTATGGCATGCAATATAATTGCTAGGATACTGCCTGGGGCAGATAATGACTGCAGCCCTTTTCTATTTTTTATGACCACCTGTGACTTTTCTCACACACAGCTGTAGCTGTCACTGGCACCCAAGGCCTTGACCAGCCCGGGGAAGTCCTGAACTGGTTGTCGGTGGGGGAGTTGAATGGTATATACTTTTTATAGCAAGCAACTCAGCAAATTCACATTTACCAATGATTTACCCACAAGCTGCACTGCAATTGGTTTCATGGAAAGTAGGTCTGAGTGCCCATCGTACTAGGGCAGCCTGAATTCACCAAAGGTTCAAGCAATTATAGAGGCCCACCTAGTCTGTCTGCAGGAAATGAAGCTCAAAGTAATGGATAGTTGGAAGCTCAGTTATTTATTTATTATTTTTATTTATTTAACATTTTTACAGTTAATTCTGCACACTATTTTATACTGCCTTTGAGACTGTGGACATTGCTAAAAAAGCCATATGTTTTTCCTTGGCCTGGGAGACTATTTTTACCCCACAATTGGCTTTGTTATCTGAGTTGTTTGTTTAGATTTATGGGAGACAGTTTTTTTATCCTGCTGGGCATTGCAATTCCTAATATTTGCCATGACTTTCTTCCTTTAATTGTACAACCTATTGACATACATCTCAACTGTCCAGATTTTTGCAGAATGTCCAGATTTTTGACTCATATTTTTGGTCGAGTCCTCATAAAATGTGTGGTTTTCTGGCAAATCACTCAGATGATCTGAGGACTGAAGTCAATAAATAATGGCATACATTTGAGTTTCAGACTTCAAATCCTTCAGAAAATGTATATTACCACAAACCCTATTATTCTATCAACTTTCTAAGTTTATAAATGCAATATTTAAAATCTGTCCCTATTTTTCAGCCTTTGTCTCCCATTTTGTAAGGTTGTGTCCTGATTTCAGCACTAAAAGGTTGAGAGGTATGATAGGCTACTGATGTTTGGATTCCACCAGGATGGTAAGTTTGTTCTTAGCTTATACGTGGTAGGCACATCTGTCTATATGCATCTATTAACATGATTGTACAGGGTTTCTGTGAGCAATTCCACATAGGCAGATGTGTTATCAGGGTTTGGGGAGGCTTGGAATTTTGCCAGTTATCAATTAGTAATAGAAAGTTTGCCTTAAAATAATTCCAAAATGTTATGGGATTAGCTGGGGCCACAGTTTTGATTTTTCTCAGTATAGACAGCTTCATATTCCTACCATACCAGACAGGATATTACACTAAGGGGTGCAACATTCTACAATATTTGTGAGTACCAGGTCCAGCATGTCTGTACCCTTGTGGATCCGGTCCAGGGTGTTTGTATTTAAAAAGTCCAGGAATCTCTGGGCAAGCAAGTCTGGGGTCATGTATGATTTCCAGTTTGTAGTGGGGTAGTTAAAGTCACTCATGAATATGGTATTGGGTTAAACGATGAGTGTCTTCAGTACGTTTAAGTATGAGCTATGGGTTTTCTGGGCCAAAGAGGGTGAACAATAACTTGCAAAGATATGGTACAGGATGTTGACTATGGCAATTTAGACATCAAGAGCCTCACGTGTGTCATCCTGTTTGAGCAGCCTTGAATTGAATCTATTGATGTAGATTGAGACACCTCCACCTTTAACCCCTGCCTGCACAATAGCTGGCCAAAATGTGTGGAATGCATTACAGCCCGACACTGCATGGTATGGCAGCTTTAAACCATGCCTCAGTAATTGCACAGATGTCTACATTCTCCAGGCTGAGGGATAGCTTGGAGCTTCTTGTTTAGGCTCCTGGAATTGAGCAGTAACACCTTTAGATTCTCTTTGGTGGTTTTGCTATGTTGCAAGGTTT
The DNA here is from genome assembly GCF_019279795.1 of Protopterus annectens. Lineage (NCBI taxonomy): Eukaryota > Metazoa > Chordata > Ceratodontiformes > Protopteridae > Protopterus > Protopterus annectens. Next base: position 1,553,782,578 of record NC_056726.1, read on the forward strand.
GTAAGTTTGGATTTACCTTAAAAAATGCACTGTTGGGAGGACAATGTTTTAGCCAATATTCAAAAGCATAGAGTGGACAGGTACAGACCATCTTTAGTAAAGCAACATGGTCTGTTGACTATATCCTCCCATTCTGACAAATATTGAACCCCCTTGGAATAACACCAGAAGGTAAGTCAGTTACTAAAGACAACCACCTTCGGTTCATTTTCATCCTTGGTGAAGGTCGAATGCTGCTCGGCGCTATGCTTATACTAGCCTGGGGCAAATAATATGACAGCTCCATAATGTCCCTCTTCATATAGACCAGAAAGTATGTTTCAGGTCATTTACACCGACATGGATTATGACTGAGTCATACTGAGACTTGTCATCCAGTGACCTAACAGCATGCTTGATCTGCTGGATCTTGGCCCCTGAAAGAAAACTGACTGTGGCTTTCTCCTTATTCAGCCTGGTGAGTGGGATATCTGTGTATCTCACCACGGAGTCTCCTATGACTAAATCTTTGGGTTGTGTGGTGGCTTGTCTTATGATCTTTGAAACTGAGGCTCCATGAGTTGTAGCTGTGTTTTGGTGTGTGTTGTTTTGGTGGAGTGCTTTTGGGATTGCTGAAGATTTTTGTTTTAGGTCCAATGTCTGCGGGGTCTTTGGGGTTTAGGAAGATTACCTTTTAAGTAACTCAACATATGTGGACCTATGTATCTGATCTAAACTGCATGTGATGAGTGTGGTGTGTGTATTATGCATGGTTGCATGTGAGAACTTTGTTAACACTGACATTGTTTAATACATCTCTCACATACCTTATCAGTTTGTTTAAAAATAAGCTGGCTATCAATAAACATAAAGCAATTGCTATATTGCCTCAGGATGCCCATATCCACCAAGCTGGCTCCGGAAATAGCAGGAAAGTTCATGTCCGTGGTTAACTGGCCTACTTTAGGCAATCAGTAGGTTGTTGCAAGTGTATAGAGTAGTAATGGGAATATCTATTCCAAAACGCATAGGGCAGTGTTTGTCCCTGTGCAAATGAGTTTCTCTTTGCACAACTGAATAAAAGGGAAGTCTGAATGGTATTTTTGTAGGAAAAATATCAGTTCAGGTTGCCTGTGTCTATACAGAGCACTGCTAAAACCTATTGCGTGAAGCTAAGCCATGCTCAAATACAAAGTCTTTTTACAGGTTCAAAACAACCAGAGAACAAGTAAAATGGCCCCTGGCCAATCATAACTAACATGATTTAAGGTTTCTTAAGTGATTTAACAGCACAGAAATCGACCAGACTACTCTCCACTACCACCAGATACCAGCACTAGTCTTTCCAGGCTCTTAAATCACAAAATGGGCCTGAAGTGCTAGAAAATACCAACTTAAACAATAAAGCTCCCTAAAGTGCAGGAAATGATCAAATTCAGTAGTATTTCAAGCAGCAGACACAGCAAGAGGGTAGAAGTGTATGCAATTACAGTTTTAAATGCATGGAAAATATAGCACTCTAAAATGATTGAGTGTGAAAACTTAAAAAATACACAAAAATAACAGTAGTACTTACATTCAACCTGAAAAAGTGCAGTTTAGGAATGCAAAGTACTTATCTAGTGATGAATAGCAAAATATTCACCCTGAAGTCTGTGTAAGCAGTGTCTCAAAACAACCAGAAAACAACAATGGCCAATCACAACTAGCACAATCTAAGAATTATTAAGTTATTTAAAGCATAGAATTTAACTAGGCTACATTCTGCTGCCATCAGAGAGTAGCATTAACCCTTCCAGGCTCCTAAATCACAAAATGAACCCAAAGTTCAAAAAATAATCAGCTTAAACAATAAAGCGGACTAATATACAGGAAATGATCAAATTCAACAATATTTCAAACAACAGATGCTGCAAGAAAGCAGGAGTGCAGAAAAAACAGTTTTAAATGCAGTGGTAAAAATACATCATTCTAAAATGAGTGCAAAAAACAAATAATGCACAGAATAAATAATAGTATTTATATTCAACTTGAAAAAGTGCAGTTTAGGAATGCAAAGTACTTATCCAGTGATGCATGGCACAAGATTCACTCTGAAGTCTCTGTAAGCAGTGCTTCAAAGCAACAAGTAAACAATTAAATGGGTCCCGAGCCAATCACAGCAAGCAAAGCCTAAGATTTCTTGTCTGTTCTAAAAAGAAGCTCAAGAGAAATGTTTTGTTTATCAGTAAAACATGTTTGATTCTTTGCTTCTGAGCCTTAGACGACCTGTTGCCTACTTGAACAACATGGATAGAATTCCTTGATGCCCACTATTGGTACGTATGACAGTCCCACACTGTCTGCAGAAGCTTCGACTTTCTTCCATGGTTTAACACATTTATGTGATATATCTGATCTGGTTTTCTCTTTCCAGTTTGTCTTATTTTGTAGTTTGTTTCATTCATTCTCTTACCACTCCATGGAGTCCTTGCCATCTTTCCAGGAACTCATTTTAAGTAGCAGGAACTAATGGCACTACTCTATCCCCTATATAATACTCTGTAAGCCTGGCCTTTTTATTACATACAATTTGTTGCATTTCTTATGACTTTTGCAAATACTTGTCAACTACTAGCAGTGCAATTTCCAACCTATTCCATTTAAATGCTTTTTTCCTGTTTCTAAGTTTGCTTTGCTATGTATAGCAAGTCTAAGGGATATCTACCATATAGTATCTCAAATGGACTAAACCTTATTGAAGCTTGAGATACTTCTCCTGTAGCACAAAGGAGATAGAGAAGTAGCTGCTCAAGGGTCTTAGCATCCTTTTCTATCTTCTTCTTTAGCTCAGATATCAGAGTTTTATTAAAGCAGTACAGTAACCAATCCGTTTGAGAGTGGTACACTTACATTCATAACTGTTTTACTTTAAAACACTGGCAAACCCGATACATTGCCCTAGACATTAACAGGGTTCTCTGGTTCTTGAGGAATTCTTTGGGAATCTATATCCTGGAGAACACCAGTTCTCTGGCTATTGATTTAGCCGTGCTTATCTGCAGGAGTGCTACATCAGGAAACTTTTTGGTAAAGTCAATAATCACTAAATCCATGTTTACCCATTATTAGGCTTTAGTGATTGACCTACAAGATCCATTGTTATCTGTAGAAAGGGAAATTCAAAATTAGGCATGGGTATAAGTGAACTTCTAAACCCCGGATATGGTAGTGTCTTTTAACCTTCTGGACAAGCTGTTTAGAAGTTTGAATGTCTTTCATTACAGCAAGCCAATAAAAAAATCAAGCTAAAAATCTAGCTTTTGTTTTTTCCATCTCTAGGTGTCCTCACAAAATATTTAGCTAGATGCCAATTTATTTATACAAATTTTCAAAGTAATTTGGAAATAACATTTGACACTGTATTTTTATCAAAAGATTTTTTTAATGGTCGTAACATCAAAAGTTACAGAAAAAAATAGAAAAGCAAACATACACATTTAAAAGTAATTTCATGGTACAAGTCATTTTACTGTTTTCATGTCTTGTTTAATATTATAATGCAACCATTTTTACATAAAATAATTTTACTAACTATTAAACTACTAAGTATCAGTTTACAATATGCATATGTTCTCAATAAATATAATATTTACGCTATATAAAATGTAAGCTCCTTCATTTGCTCATTTGATGTGGCACCATTGTTATATATTTCCAGAACTGCTGTTATTGTTAGCAAGAATCTGATTTTTTTTTTATTTTGAACCTATTGCGTGAAGCCAAGACTCTTGGCAATTTAGATACGGAGAAGCTCACGTTTGTCGTCCTGTTTATTATTCCACTTTATCTATCATGGACATTGTGAAAGTGCAGTAACCATTCTGTAAATGTAGATTCTGTGTCTTTTAACCAGCTGCTTGCTACAATTTTTCTTGTTATAGCTAATACTGTCCAAAAATGAAAATAATTATTAACATTTACTCCTACTGGTATTAGAATATTGCATAAAATCATATATTTTGTAATTATAAAATTGCTTGTCAATAATTCTTGGCCAAATGTGACCCTGTATTTTTTTTTTTTTGCCATTGTTTACTCTCTACAGCAAGTCATTCAACGTCTCACACTATGGGTAGCGGATGGGGTCAATTCGCTGATCTCTTTCTCCTTTTCTGACTATGTTTTCTCTGGCACTAATTAATGCATTATCCTCCCACATTAATGCATTATCCTCCCACATTAATGCATTATCCTCCCACAGAATTTGCTTGTGTTATTTATCCTGCAAAGCTGCCAGGTCAGGAACACTCTCATCAGTGCACTCATATGAAGAGGAGACTATACCCTCTTCACCTGTGAATACAGATATAGGTGTTTTTTTCATCTACTAGTCATTTCTCTGCAAAGGCACCTCATGCCAGTGACTTTCTTCTGCTTTTGGTTATGGCAATTCTTTTACTTTTACCTCAGTAACATCTGTCTTGTTTAAGTACTTCCTGCTAAGAGTTCTGTTTCTGACTAGTCCTCTGTCTGACATTACAGAGGGAAACCTAGGACTCTGTAAGGTTACCTTTCTTCTCTTAGTGGATCTATGCTGCTCTGTCTGCACACAACCATACCTCGTTACTTGGATGGCTGGAATCATCTGACAAGGTTCCATATCATGCACTATGGATTCTACTTTTTCATTTTCTGCAGACCTTATTCATTTTTTTAATAACTGGGAGTTCATGGTAACACTCACTAACAGGTTACTGATAGCACATGGGTTCTTCCATGCCTTCCATCCAAAGACATATTCTAGTTCCTTTTGATGTTTTTATACCTAAACATATCTCTTTACCAGTTAGCTAGGGTTAAACTGGTTAGCTAGGTTAAACTATTCCCGGCTCCACAAAGTCTAGTCTTCAATTTTCCCCTTGGAACTAGACAAACTTTCAACTTTAACACTCAAACCATTCATTTTACAGCCAAGCACTTGCTAAAAACTCATAGCAAGTACTAATTAACCCAAGCACTAGACCCCCCCCTATACTGTCCAGAAGGACAAGGCTCTCTATTCGTCCCCACCTGCCAATCAGAAAAACAGCTAACTCTACCTATTCAGGCATGTCCAAAGGGCAGTTTCCAGTATACTCTCCAGTCCAACTGGTGAATCTGGGCATTTTGAGGCAATGTTACAACTGCCTCATGTACACAGACAACCCTCTCCTCCTACCACCTAACACTAATATATGCGAGAGATGCAATTATACAGTCAAACTGGAGGCAAAGCTCTCTCAACCCAAGACTGGAACTGACAGTCAAGAGGAGAAGGGTAATACTTGCAACACACCACCAGTCTCACATAGACCTAATAAACCAACACCGGAAAATAACACACATAAATACATGAAAACATACTCAGAGGATCTAAATAAAAATCTGCAAAAGCAACAGAGACCTCCAAAGCAGACATCCAGGCAGCCTCCACACCCCATCACCAACCATGAAACACATACTTTACATAATCAGAGTGCCACGCAATCACAGCTCTTAAGGCAAAATAACATACCCAACACGCTAGTAAAAGGCGACTCTAAAGTCATGCACACTGATGTTCCTCTAGCCAGGCTGGACAAGGAGAAGGTTACAGTTAGCTGCCTGCTGGGTGCCAGGATCCATCACATAACACAAGCACTCAGGTCAATCCAGAATAAGTACAAATATGACTCTGTCATTGTCCATGTTGGTGTGAATGACCTGAGACATACCTCCCTGGACTACATGAAAAGAAACATGGAAGAGCTCTCTGATCATGTAGCCCGGGCCGGTATGACCCTGACCCTGAGTAGCATCCTGCCCTCACCAAGAATGATGCCACAGTATAAAGAAAAAAATGATCAATTTCAACAATTGGCTAAGTTTCTGGTGTCATTTAAAGGGGATCCAATATCTGTCCGCCTGGGATGACATGCTCGACAAGCCATGTTGCTTTGCAAGAGATGGCTTGCACCTGTCACCCTTAGGCTTTTGAATACTGGTCAAGGATCTTGCCACCCCATAGTGCCTTTTTTAGGCAAGGCTCAAAAGACAAACCCACCACCGTAAATAGCACAAGTAACCAAAAACTGAGGGTAATGCTACTCAACGCCAGAAGTCTAAACCTCAAAATGCACACACTCGAGGCACTCCTCAGTATGGAGAACATCGACATCTGTGCAGTAACAGAAACCTGGTATAAGGCTCCTGAGAGCACCCCAGCACTACCAGGCTATAACTCATACCATACCTTTCAGCCACAGAACCAGGACCGAAACACAAAAGGTGGGGTGTATCCATATTCATCAAGGATACCCACACCTCCAGGTTGGTGGTGCAGCACAATGCATCAGAGATCATCCATGTGCAACTAACAATGGGCAAAACTGCAATCCAAATTGTTGCTTGCTACAGATCACCCACCATGACCCAGGACCCTCATTCCGCATTTCTGGAAACACTGGAAAATATGAAGGTCTTACCAAACACCCTAATACTGGGTGATTTCAATTACCCAAACATAAACTGGGAGAACTACTCAAGTACTAACTCCCTTGCCCAATGCTTACCAGAATTTATAAACCTGAATGCCCTGGATCAACTGGTCAACACCCCCACCAGAGAGAACAACATATTGGACCTGGTCATCACCAACATGGGCAACCAGTGTTCCACACCGGAGGTCAACCCCTCGCTGGTTAGATCAGACCATAGACTAATCACTCTGGATATCTACATTCTGCCCACACCCCCAATCAAGGAAACCACCATGAAAAACTTTTCAAAAGCAAACTTCACGTTACTTAAGACCGAGGTGGAAAGGTTCACAGTCCCCATGCTAAAGGACAATGCTGTTCAAGCTGCTGAAACCTTTACAAAGGCACTCTATGAGTATCTGCAGGAATGCATGGATCATGCTATCCCATGTAAAACCAAGACTCACTCCTCCAAGAAAAGGAAACCAGTCTGGTGGACCCTTGCCATAAACAAGCTATACAATAGAAGGAGGAAACTAGTACAGAAAAGAGTAAAATCCCAAAAAGGAAAGACATCCCTGATCAGTATCAGCAAGAAATTATGATCCCTCATTAAATCATCCAAGGCTAGCTTCAAAAGAAAAATTGCCAAGGACTACAAAGATAACCACAAAGCGTTCTTTAGCTATGTCAAGAACCTAAGTGGAAACTCTCAGATCTGCTCTGAGTTAGTGCAGAATGGCACAAAATACACTGAACCGACTGATATTGCCAACATTCTGGCAGAAAGGTTTAGTGAAAACTTCACCCACCTCTCACCCCCTAAAGGGCCCATAACCACACCAGAAGAATGTAGGGCCCCATCAATCACCGACACACAGGTTAAAACAGCCCTATCCAAAGTCAAACACAAAGGTTCAATGGGACCGGACGGTGTCCCAGGTTGTGTCTTACAAGAGCTCCAAAATGAATTAACCCCCCACCTTAACACACTGTTCAAATTAAGCCTCTCTACAGGCTACATACCCACAGAGTGGTACACAGCAACAGTTATCCCACTCCACAAAGGTGGAGCCACAGTGGACCCCGGGAACTATTGCCCTTTAAGCCTGACTAGCCTGGTCTGTAAGGCTATGGAGCACATCATCATGGAACTCATTAACAGAGACATTGGGAACCTCCAAACCATGGACTCTACCCAGTTTGGCTTTGTTAAGGGAAGATCATGCCTCCTAAACCTGGTGGACTTCTTTGAGACAGTTACCAAGGCATTAGACGAGGGAAAGGTGATCCACACAGTCTACCTAGACCTCGCAAAGGCTTTCAACACCATTCCCCATTGTGGTATTATAGAGAAGCTCACCAGCTTGAACATAAACCCCTATGTCACGAGATGGGTTGCCAACTGTTTCACAGATAGAACCCACACGGTGAGAGTTGCAGTCTCTAGGTCCGACTCTAAACTGGTTACAAGTGGCGCCCCCCAGGGATCAGTCCTAGGACCCCTCCTGTTCGGTATATACTTCTCAGAGATACAGGCAAGCACAGGAGGACTATGGTTGACAAAGTTCGCAGATGACTGCAAACTAGGGGCCATAATTGATTCTCTGGCTGATACAGACACCCTCCAGAAGGGTCTCACTGAGACGGATACCTGGTGTCAAAATCATGGCTTCAAGCTAAATGCCAAAAAGTGCATAGTCATCCCCTTTGGAAAAAACAAAGTACCCGTGAACTACCACATAGGTGGTAGTTCCCTAAATACAGAAAATGTAATAAGGGATCTGGGGACCCAAGTAGATAATAATCTCTCCTTTGATAATCATATTGCCAAGGTGGTTAGAAAATCCTTCTATGTGACCCACCTAATCACAAAAGGGTTCACATATAGAACAAAAGAGGTTATTGTGCCTCTCTACTCCTCACTCATTAGACCCATCATAGAATACAACACCCCATTTGGGATGTACCTTACAAGACACCTGCAACAGCTGGAAAGACCACAAAAGTACCTGACCAAGAGGATTACTAGCCTCAAACAGATGCCCTATACAGCCCGACTCAAGAAACTCCAGCTGTACTCGGTTGCATACCGCTTACTCAGAGGTGATCTCTGCCTGACATACAAGGCCATGTCCAACCCTAAATTGATGGACATGCTCCGCCTAAAAAAAAAAACAAATCTCGGAGAGCCACACGCTCTGGAGATATAAACCTCACCACAATGATAAATAGGACATGCTGGAGGGATAGATTCCTGCCCCAGAGACTCCCCATGCTTTGGAACAGGATTCCAATATACATCCGGCAGAGCCCCTCACTAACACTCTTCAAGAGAAACCTTGACGGGTGGATCGGAGACAGAAAATTTACCCCAGGGATCACTGCAGTGGCTCTGCTGGACAGAGGCGCAGGGAACTAATGGCTCTGCTGGACAGAGGCACAGGGAATTAATCTAAGGAGGTGGTGAAAGCCAACACATTCTGGTTAGGCTTATAAATGCCCTTGGGCAGATAGCGTAGTACTTACCTATGAACTTATGAACCAGATATTTATATTTTTAGTATTGCATCAAGCTGTTTTGCCCCCTCCCCATTCTTACCAGGGATATATTCAAGACTAAGTTATCTTAGCAGCCTATCAGGCAGCTATTCTCACAATTTTACTTGATATATATTCAGGCCACAGAGTTACCTAACTGTCTTCCATAATTTCCAAATTGCCTTGAACTAATGTAAGTCTGCTGAGTATGATATCATGCATTAAATTAGGTACTAAAGATACAAAATGAAATATTTCACCCAGCAGGGTTTGGATTTCTGGAAAAGTTGTAAAATACCCTTTTATTTTACTTTACTTTATTACATAACCAGATGGGTAGGCTGGTACAGGACCATTCTCAGCCATATAGCAATAACTCTGGCAATCACAACAGATAATAGCTATATTACACAGACAAAATATAGGGTCTATATCAGTTGACTGATGAACAACATTGTCAAAACCCATATGGTCAAGTCCACATTATCAACAAAGCAGTCGGTTGGCCATTTTGACTAAGACTGTGGCACAGCGGGAGTGGGGAATGTACTTTTTTCCCACTGAAGTGCAATCTCTGAGTTGGTATATGTAATTGGCAAGGATGCGGAGAGTTCAAGGTGGCTTTTGCCCCATTGCAGAAAAATTGATTTTGCTTATTTGCTGGTGTTTGCCTTGTTTCTGATGACTGATGAACTGAATTGTTAATCATGTGTTCTTGACCAGGTTGATTTTGACAAAGTCATTCGTCGATCAACTGAAATACATCCAAAATATAATACATGCTTCAGTAAATTTATTTATTATTTATTGACATTTGTTGACCGGGAAAGCCCACTGGGTCAGAGACCATATTTTCAGTAGAGACCCAGGGGGAAAAGCCCCCCATAACAGTTCAAGCATAAATAAATAACACTAAACTGAAAATACAGCAAATACAAAATTGTATAGTATATTGAGTTCACTGCTATTTGACAAGTAGCCTATTATAATTGTTTAAGTACTATGCAATTAATTTATTTATTTATTGACATTTGTTAACCGGGTTAGTCCAACAGGAATTTTGTCCCATTTTCAGCGGAGACCCTAGGAGAAAAGCTCCAGAAAATACAATATATAATTACTGTACAAGAAAAACAAGTATTACAAACAATAATAGTAAGCAATAGAAATAAACAACTACATGTGAAGATTATAATTAAAAAAGAGAAAATAAATTTAAAAATTACATTTTTTTTATAAATGCCCTTGGGCATTTGGGTTGGTTCTACAAAGAAACCACTTTGATTCTACTTATCAACATCTCTGAAACAAGCACATTTTGTACTCTTAAGAGAGGTGTCCCATCAACTATTTTATTAGTTTTGAGATGTTGTGTAATGCAGTGATCTGAAGTAGTTAACTTCATTTTATCTGCAACCTGTGGGTATACGGATCCATATCGGATCCAAGCCGGCAACTTTTTCTAGCATCTGCTCCAAGCTCCGAGCTCCTCCCCTTACCCATAATGCCCTACGATTTCCTATCTTCCCTCAGATCTTGTTTGCCGTGCCAGTAGTGTGCATCGTGGTCTCCTTTGCTCTGAGCTCAGGGATAGTAAGTAAAAATTTTTTTGCTGATATCTAGGTGTGCTTGACTAGGATTTCCCTTCCTCCCCTTCTGTAGTATCTCGTTTGGTCGTTGGTGTTAAAAAAAAAAAATGTTTTTTGTATAGAGTAGTAGTTAGGCCTGCCCTTCCCCTACCTGTGTGTATGTGGTTTTTGGAGAGGTAGTGCTTGTACCTTGAAGTGCAGGACTATGGCTGACCAGCCAAAGCCTGTTTTCAAAAAATGTACAGAGTGTGGCCATAAGCTTTCCCCAGCCAATGGTCACACTCTCTGTGTGATATACTTAGGAGTGGCGCATTTGTCCACTCAATGTGCTGTATGTTCAGGTTTTAACCCTAGGGCCCTTAGGGATCATAAGGCCAAGCTAGTTGCCAAAGGCCTTCTCCCTGCTGCCATGCTGGAATCTGCCTCAGCCTCGGTCTCTAGTGTACCACCTTCCACCCAGACAGGGATGCAACCTCCCTCTTCATCTGGCGATGGGTCTTCAAAGGACAGATCTTCAGTCAGTGAGTCTGACAAAGATAAGGAAAAAGAAAAAGAGAAGGAAAAGGAAAGGCACAGAGAGGAAAGGGAGAAAAAGAAGGACAGGCATCGTAACAGGTCCCCAGACAGGGAGTTCTTTCTCAGCCCCCCATCTAAGACCATGAGGCCTGTTTCTCCATGGCTCCGGTCTCCTCGTTTCTCACCAGAGCCGTTGGAATATTCGGACCCGAGGCCCTCCTCCCCACTGTGCAGACCAGCCAGATCTGAGTCGGTGGCCTCTTCGAGGTCGACTCAGAGCCTATTGGACATGGATATGGACAGGATGATGCGGAGATTTATTCAGACCCAAATTCAGATGGGGGTCTTGCCAGGTCCATCTCCCTCTGGAGGGGCAACCTCCAAGCCCCTTTTCCACTCCATCTCTCCTTCCCCGATCCATGCTTCAGCTTCAGGGCTCTTGGATCCAAGGTTTTTCGGAGCTGGTAGCTCGGCGCCGACGGTTCCTCCAACCTCGACTCCAACTGTTACCTTGAGTTCCTCAGATCCGACTTGTTCATGGACAGGGAGTCGGACTCGGGGGAATGGATTCTTCGGCTCTGACCTTTTCAGATTCGATCTGTTCCCTCGGACCTCAGGCTACCTGTCTTCAGCTCCGGTCCCTGCTTCAGATCCGGGGAGGGCTTCTCCCTCAGCCTTCGAAGTGGTGGAGAGGGTTCTCTCCCAGGGATTGAGACCCCAGCCCATCCCCTCGGATACCACCCAGGCCCCCCTGGATTTGGTGATGACTCCCTTCATTCTGTCTCAGGGACAGCCCATGCCAGAGGATCCCCAGGTCATTTTCCCTGAGGAAACCCCTGCGGCTCACTGATCCCCTTCTGAAAGTCCCACTGAAGAGAGTCACCATAAGCTCAAGTGCAAAAGGAGGCACTTGGACTCCCCCAAGTCCCTCACTACTGACACTGACTTAGATGAAGGAGAAGTTCCCCCAGGTCACCTCCCGAAGATGTCTCCTTCAGAGAAATTATGGAGATCCTCCGCCAGAGAGGAGGTTGGTCAGCCCCAAAACCTTCTGGGGATGAGTCAGTGTTCCTGGAGGCCTCTGGCATGGGCCCATCTACTTCCTGGGTGTCCTCACCAGCAGACCCCTTGGTGGACCTCATCATCATGATGGTATGGAAGGAGCCTGACACCATAGAGCCCATCCCCAAATGCCCTGACAAGGTTTTATCTCCCCCTTCTGACAGACAACCCTGGTCCAAAGGAGCCCCAGTTGATGCTATGTTGGTCACAGCGACCACAAGGAAGGAACTAGTACAGGAGATTTCCTTAGTCCACCCACCAAACGAGGAGTCCAGGTCGGTGGATAGGTATGGGAAGCACGTATACTCCTCAGCGACTTTTTCTATCCGTGCGTTGAATTACTTGGCACATGTGATTCAGCTTCAGTGAGACCTTGCTTCGGAATTCGCTGAGTCACCCCCAGAGTCTTTATCGCCGCAGGACAGACAGTTGTTCTCGGCAAAAATGTCTACTCTGAAGTCAGTCTCAAACACATCTATGCGGCTACTTTCCCATGCCATGAAAGGAGCAGCTAGGGTGGCTGGAACAGGCATAGCCATGAGGCGTCATGCCTGGCTCAGATTGTGTCAGTTTGCGGACCCTTTCAAGGTGTCGTTTATCAACGCTCCCTACGACGGTTCTTCCTTTTTTTGGAAAGACAGTACGTGACACACTTGTTCAGAGCCAGAGCAAAAAGGACGGGAATACTTTGTCTGCCATCGGAGTCCACTTCTCTAACCCTCAGCGGTCCTTCTCTAGGAATCAAAGAGGGCAGAAGAAGATGTGGTTCTGAAAATCTCAGTTTTCCCAGGATTCTCAGGACAGCTATTCCCCCAGAGGCAGAGGGGGACAGGATCGACGCCGACCCAGAGGTAGAGGGGGTCCCAGGAATTTTGGGTCTAGGGAACCCTTCTCTGATAGACCTGGTCAGCATCCCTGAGCAGTTGCCTGACTGTCCTACTCTGGAGGCAGTCGGGGGATGATTGTCCTTCCACACAGCAGCATGGGAGTCCATTACGACAGATCGCTGGGTTCTTCAGATAATATCCAGAGGTTACTCTATTCCTTTCATTGCCCCTCCAAATATTATAAAACACCTCCCAGATGTTCCACACACTCACAGGGAAGACACAGCTCTAGAGGTTTCAAAGCTGCTTCTCAAACAAGCCATCGAAAATGTCCCCCTGATCAGTCCGGATTAGGCATCTACTCAAGGTTCTTTTTGGTGCCAAAAAAGACGGGGGACCTCAAGCCCATTCTAGACCTGTCAACATTAAACCTGTTGGTAGCCAAACAGAAATTCTGGATGGCCACCCTACAGTCCATTCTACCTTATCTCAGAGAGTGCGACTGGATGTGCTCATTAGACTACCACATCAAAATACACAGAAGCTCCAGGAGGTTTCTGCGCTTCCGGCTGGGAGACAGTCATTTTCAGTTCAGAGCCCTACCCTTTGGTCTCACCACAGCCCCCAGGGTGTTCACCAAGGTAATGGCAGTTGTAGCGGCTCACCTGAGGCTTCAGAGTATTCAGGTGTTTCCATACCTGGAAGACTGGCACTTTGCTGTGCCCAACAAGCATCACTTGTGTCTGGCCCAAGATTATTTCATTCGATTAGCAGAGCTACTGGGAATTACAGTCAATGTTCACAAATCCCATTTGCAACCGGTACAAGTTCTAGACTTCATTGGGGCACGGTTAGACACTTTGCAGATGAAGGTATTCTTAACTCTAGACAGGATTCTACATCTCAGGTGCCACATAGCTCAGATAGCGAACTCAAAGTCTTCAAAGGTGAGCAAGGTTCTCCGGGCTCTGGGCTCCACGTCTGCCACCATATCTATTCTCCCTTATGCACACCTTCACAGGCGGGTTCTTCAATGGACTCTGGCTGTTCAGTGGTCTTGGCTAGACCTGCCCATGGAATTTCTGATCAAGATCAGTCACGTCTGCAGGACATCTCTTCTTTGGTGGTTAACTTCACCAGAGATATCAAAAGAACGCCCCTTTGCATCACCTCCAGTCTAAACCACAGTGACCACGGATGCCTCCCAACTTGGGTGGGGGGGACACTGTTCAGAAAGGACAGTCCAAGGCACGTGGTCCCAGGCAGAGACCAATTTGCACATAAATTTTCTAGAGATGAGGGCAGTGCTTTTAGCGTTGGAAGCCTTTCACACAGTCATCCCTCTCGGATTGATTGCAATTCAGTCAGACAACATGTCGGTTGTCTGGTATATCAACAAGCAGGGGGGAACCAGATCCTACCCTCTATGTCACGAGGCCATGAGAGTGTGGGAATGGGCGATTTCCACCGGTCGGTTTCTGATAGCAACGCACATCCCGGGGTGCTCCAACATTTTAGCGGACAGATTGAGTCGGGCCATTCTGAAGACTTACGAGTGGTCTCTGAAACAGTCAGTAGCAGAGGAGATTTTCCTCGCATGGGGTCAGCTTTGCTGCAATCTCTTCACATCTTCCGAAGTTTCTTCAGAAAGCTTGCTGACTACGGTGCAAAGTGATCCTCATTGTCCCATTCTGGCCTTGTCAGGTTTGGTTCCCATTCCTTTGGTCTCATCTCTTAGCTCCACCGTGGGTTCTGGATATCTGCCCGGATCTAGTTTCCCATCCATCGGGGACATGTCCACCCAATCTGGGCAGCCTCAAGCTAACAGCTTGGTTGCTCCAGTTCCTTTGATTGCCAGGACTCCCGGTCTTTCATCCCAGGTAAAATACATTCTGGTGGCCTCTCTTAAGGACTCCACTAGGAAACTTTATTGCAGTAAATGGAAGTGCTTTTCCATTTGGGCCTCACAGAGAAAAATAGATCCCTTTACAGCCCCTGCTCCAGTGGTGTTGCATTTCCTGTCTGGCATCTTTCAGCAAGGAGCTAGTTCCTCCACAGTGAAAGTACAATTGGCAGCCATTTCCAGTTTTCACTTTGGTGAAGACAACATGGCCTTAACCTCCTCTAGGCTGTGTAAGGCTTTTCTTAAAGGTACTTTTCTGTTACATCCACCTGTCAAGGATTCAGTGCCTCCTTGGGACCTTACTTTTGTTTTACAGGCATTGGTGGCTCCTCCTTTCGAACCCACAGCTTTGGTAGACTTGACATTTTTGTCCTGTCACATCGGCTAGGAGAGTTTCTGAGCTTCAAGTTCTGTCTGCCATACCTCCGTATTTGGTCTTCCATAAGGATAGGGTCTCCATCCGTACTAACCCTTCCTTCTTACCTAAAGTGGCATCTGAAGCAAACATAAACCAGTCCATTAATCTGCCTGTTTTCTTTCCCAACTTCCAAAATAAAGGTGAATACAAACTCCATTTGTTGGATGTTCATAGACAACTTCATTTTTATCTTCATAGAACAAAGTCTTTCCGCAAGACTGACCAATTGTTTGTTTCCTTTTCCAAAGCTTTTATGGGAAAAGCTATTTCTAAAGTTTCTTTAGCCAGATGGATCACTCTTTGCATTTCACATGCCTACAAAGCAAAAGATTTATCTCCTCCTGGTTAAGGAGGCTCACCCTACCAGGTCCATGGCGACTTCTGCTGCTTTTTGGTCTAGGGTACCTTTGGACGATATTTGTGCAGCAGCGACATGGGCCAATTCACATACCTTCATTTCCCATTACAAATTGGATCTGATTTTGAGGGGTAGAGCATCCTTTGGCTCTGCGGTGCTCAGGAATATCCTTCCATAAGAGCCTCCCAGGATCAGAGTAGCTTGGGACTCTGTCCCACAGGTTGCAGATAAAATGAAGTTAACTACTTCAGATAAAGAAGTTATGTACTCACCATAACATTCCATCTGAGTAGTTATACTTCATTTGTCTGCAACATTCCCTCCCTCCGTCCCCCGGACCTTATCCTGTTTTCAGGGTTG